>NC_041370.1:87500-151094 GCF_900634415.1 Cottoperca gobio | reverse complement strand
CTCTTTTACCTCTTTTATTCTCTTTTAGTCTCTTTTATCCTCTTTTAGCCTCTTTTATCCTCTTTTATCCTCTTTTATTCTCTTTTATCCTCTTTTAGTCTCTTTTATCCTCTTTTATCCTCTTTTATCCTATTTTATCCTCTTTTATCCTCTTTTATCCTCTTTTATCCTCTTTTATCCTCTTTTATCCTCTTTTATCCTCTTTTATCCTATTTTATCCTCTTTATCCGCTTTTTATCCTATTTTATCCTCTTTATTCCTTTTTCCTCTTTTAATCCTATTTTATCCTCTTTTATCCTATTTTATCCTCTTTACCCTCTTATATTTCTTTATCCTCTTTTATACTCTTTTAGCCTCTTTTATTCTCTTTTATTCTCTTATCCTCTTTTATCCTCTTTATTCTCTTTTATCCTCTTTTAGTCTCTTTTATCCTCTTTTATTCTCTTTTATCCTCTTTTAGCCTCTTTTAGTCTCTTTTATCCTATTTATCCTCTTTATCCTCTTTTATCCTCTTTTATCCTCTTTTATCCTCTTTTATCCTATTTTATCCTCTTTTATTCTCTTTATCCTCTTTTAGCCTCTTTTATCCTCTTTTATCCTCTTTTATCCTCTTTTATCCTCTTTTATCCTCTTTTAGTCTCTTTTATCCTCTTTTATCCTATTTTATCCTCTTTTATCCTCTTTTAGTCTCTTTTATCCTATTTTATCCTCTTTTATCCTCTTTTATCCTCTTTTATTCTCTTTTATCCTCTTTTAGTCTCTTTTATCCTCTTTTATTCTCTTTTATCCTCTTTATCCTCTTCTAGTCTCTTTATCCTATTTTATCTTTTTATTCTCTTTTATCCTCTTTTAGTCTCTTTTATCCTCTTTTAGTCTCTTTTATCCTTTTTATTCTCTTTATCCTCTTTATCCTCTTTTATCCTCTTGTATTCTCTTTTATCCTCTTTTTAGTCTCTTTTATCCTCTTTTATCCTCTTTTATACTCTTTTATCCTCTTTTATTCTCTTTTATCCTCCTTTTATTCTCTGGTATCCTCTTTTATCCTCTTTTATTCTCTTTTATCCTCTTTTAGTCTCTTTTAGCCTCTTTTATCCTATTTTATCCTCTTTTATTCTCTTTTATCCACTTTTATCCTCTTTTATTCTCTTTCATCCACTTTTATCCTCTTTTAGCCTCTTTTATCCTCTTTTATTCTCTTTTAGCCTCTTTTTTTGCAGCACATAGTTTTATTTTTGCAGAACATTTCCTCTCTGGATGAGTCTCTTAAATATCTCAATAATAACATTACAGCGCAAACGGCGTTTGCATTCTAAACTTCAGGACAGGAATTTAACTGTTAATGTCCCGTCAGAACAAACCGAATACAAACGTTGGTGCTGAAGATCGAAGTGGAGAAGTCTGTTTGTGTTATGAGGCTCATCTACATAGAAATGAGACAATATGCACCAAATGTCTTCATGACAGCTCCTTTAAATACGAGCTGAGACCTCAGGAGCAGAGACGCTGATGCTCTGCAGCGCAGTTAAAGGTGCATTTCACTCTTTGAGAATTTTGTTTCCTTATTTTTGCATGTTTAAAAAAAAGAATTCAGATATTTAGAAAAAGTACGTTTGTTACCTACGTAACCTTAGACCCCCCCTTACGCAGATTTTGTTCACTTTATGTCTACGTCATCATAATTATTACGGCCACTAGGGGGCGCCAGACTTGTAACATGCAGGGAAACTAAATACTAAATTCTACCGTTATAAATAAAATGTAAAGATAAAGTAAACTTGCTGAGTAAAGGCTGTGCTGCTTTGTGCTTTCAGAGAGGAGTGGGAGCTTTACAAATTAATTTCAATGTGATGAGGTCAGAGCTGCAGCGACACCAGAAGCAGCTGATCCTACAGACTGGGAGCAGAGTGTTGGACGTCTGCTCTTCAGTCCAACAAGCTTCCAAGTTGTCAGAAGCCAGCAGATGGATGTTGAGAAGAGTTCAGACGTTCTTTAGCTTCTTTAGCTAAAGATCCTCTCACACCTTCTGCACATTTAGAAATTCATTCTTTAACCTCGACTTGTAATCGTTTTACATCATTATTTTTATTAATCTATCAATCGATCTGCTTCACTATACAGAGTTCTTCTTACAGAACTCTTTAATTTCACAGTGTTTCTAACACAACTGGATCCTGGAAAGATTAGAGAAAAATAAAAACGTGTTCACGTATAAAATAAAATAAAAGCATTTTCATTCAGAGCGTTGAATCCTAGAAGAAAGTAGTTCCAGTGAAACATGAATATTGATTAAATATACCAGAAAAACCAGAGAAGATACAGAACTGTTGTGAGAACATCATTTAAAAATGTGTGTTAACATTTCCAGTGATGAAGCAAAATGATTCACAAAACATTAGCATTGAGCTTAAACTGTGTCAAAACTAAAAGACAATGTAAATGTGTTTTGTTTCACTTCATCTCTGATGATGTTTGTGCACATTAGTTGTGTTTCTGAGTATAACATGTGCTCCAGTCTCTGAAGCTCTGCTAATGTTAGCACGATGGTAAAAGCAGACTGAGGAGCTGCGAGGTGTCTGACCTCCGTCCTCTCTTCCTCCTTGGGGACTCAATCAGCGGCTCCTGGCGAGAGCCTCTTGTTAAATTGGAGAGCAGGTCAGCAGGTGAAACGGAGGCTCAGGTTTATTTGCCCCCCTGCAGAAATATAACACGCTCACTGCGGCCAAATGATCAAATCAAGTGTCTGCAGCATCCTGTACTCACGTCGTTTCTGCAGGAATAAGAAAAAGGAAGATGAACTTCTATAATAAAGTATAACTTTGTATTAACAGCTGCTGCTGTGAACTGTCTTTTATTAACAGCTGTATGTTTGTGTGTCTTCACAGTTTATTTATATTTATATTAAGTGATGAATGCAGACGTTCTTGTAACAGATCAGCTCCGGTTTGAAAACATTTCGTCTTTAATCAGATTCACACGTCAGACGGCCTTTCGCTTTAGTTGCATAGCAACAGAGAGTGCACGCTCGCGGCCGCTCTGCACGTCGTCGTGACGACAGGAGGAAGTTTTAGTTGCAGATTAGTGTCAAAACGTCTCTTTGTTGTCAAACACCATAATAAAAGCATCAAACCACCTCCTGCAGCTCAAAATACTTTTATTTTGGAGGTGTGCAGAACGTCTGCTGAACATCTCAACATGTGACTCTTCTGTTTAAGACACTACAGACGTTTAAGACCTGTTACATTATCAGCACGTACTGCACTAAAGTACGAGTGTGAGGTATTTGTACTTTACTCTCCTCCACTGCATCAGCTGCTTCCTGATCCACATGTGTCTGACACCTTTAGTAAAGTATCTGAATACTTGTCCTTCTGACTTCAGCTCGGAGGTGAAGCCTGCAGCTGTCACTGCGCTGCATCCCAGCAGGAGGCATCTGACTCGCCGGTTCTAACGCCACCGTCAGAGGATAACGGGGACACGTTGGCCTCAGCGTCCTCCGGGCCCCCACTCTCTCTGTGTTGAGTCCTCGCAGCTGTACAACGCTCACGGACAGGAAACTTTAGCTGTTTGCTGGCGAGGATATCTGGCTTGAAGCTCTGCCTGCATGCTGAGCAGAAGATGGCAGGAAGTGAATAAATCAGCGTTTTGACATAAACATAACATGAACATAAAGTGGGATGTGAGGGTGTCAGCGGGGGCCGGTGGGTGAGGAGACGTGGAGCGATGGATCAGCATCACTCAGACTTCAGGCTCCTGAAACAGCTGCTTTCATCTTTTATCAGGGCAGCAGGAAGAAGTAGTGCATTTGTTGGGGACTATTTTCATTCATTCATTGTGGATTAATCCACATTTGGTGCTCTATTCTAGTGCTCTGGTTCCCAACCTGAGGGTCCCGACCCCCATTAGGGGTCGCTAAAGCTTCACAGGGGGCAGCGAGGTGTTTTTAATATACATTATTTATATTATTCTACTTTATTCATTCACTTGTGTTTCAAAGTTTGTGTTATTATTTCAGATATACTGTGAATATTCAAAGAGTCTCGTCCTGCGTAAGAGAAGAACACAACAATGAGTCAAAATAAAAAGCCTATAAGTTTGTATGATTGTTAAAATAAAACAGACTTGTATTAAACGTTTCTAAAATAAAAGGGAAAGTATCTGATTATTATCTCTTCAAGCGTCACTGTTTGTGTTTGTGCAGCTCATTAGATGTTCTGCTCTGTTAGTATTTTACATTGAACATAATATGAAATATCCATAAAATATGTCCCTGATGTGTCAGTGCTGTCGGGAGTATCTGTGTCAGCAGGACGGTGTGGGTTCATGGGGATGAGGCTCACAACCACAGGCAGCTGTGTCCCATGTTGGTCTGTGTGTGTATGTGTGTGTATCCACACAGCTGCTCTGAGTCAGTGAGTTGTTCCTGCTTCATCAAACGGCTCCCTCACCTGCGCTCTTCTTTGGGTTTTATTCTGTTCTGCTTTTATTCTGTTCTGCTCAGAGAACAGCTCGCACTAAGCTAGAATGAAAGAGTTCCTGTTGCCTACAGTGTGAAGGTCCAGCTGTGTGCAGGTCCTACTGTGTACAGGTCCAGCTGTGTGCAGGTCCAGTTGTGTGCAGGTCCAGTTGTGTGAAGGTCCAGCTGTGTGCAGATCCTACTGTGTGCAGTTCCTACTGTGTGCAAGTCCAGCTGTGTGGAGGTCCACATATGTGCAGCTCCAGCTGTGTGCAGGTCCACCTGTGTGCAGGTCCATTTGTGTGCAAGTCCAGCTGTGTGCAGGTCCACCTCTGTGCAGGTCCAGCTGTGTGCAGGTCCAGCTGTGTTCAGGTCCAGTTGTGTGCAGGTCCAGCTGTGTGCAGGTCCACCTGTGTGCAGCTCCAGCTGTGTGCAGGTCCACCTGTGTGCAGGTCCAGTTGTGTGCAAGTCCACCTGTGTGCAGGTCCAGCTGTGTGCAGGTCCAGTTGTGTGCAGGTCCAGTTGTGTGCAGGTCCACCTGTGTGCAGTTGCAGTTGTGTGCAGGTCCACCTGTGTGCAGGTCCAGTTGTGTGCAAGTCCACCTCTGTGCAGGTCCAGCTGTGTGCAGGTCCAGTTGTGTGCAGGTCCAGCTGTGTGCAGGTCCACCTTGGTGCAGGTCCAGCTGTGTGCAGGTCCACCTGTGTGCAGGTCCAGTTGTGTGCAAGTCCAGCTGTGTGCAGGTCCACCTGTGTGCAGGTCCATTTGTGTGCAAGTCCAGCTGTGTGCAGGTCCACCTCTGTGCAGGTCCAGCTGTGTGCAGGTCCAGTTGTGTGCAGGTCCAGCTGTGTGCAGGTCCAGCTGTGTGGAGGTCCACCTGTGTGCAGTTGCAGTTGTGTGCAGGTCCACCTGTGTGCAGGTCCAGTTGTGTGCAGGTCCAGCTGTGTGTAGGTCCACTTGTGTGCAGGTCCAGTTGTGTGCAGGTCCAGCTGTGTGCAGGTCCAGTTGTGTGCAGGTCCGGCTGTGTGCAAGTCCAGTTGTGTGCAGGTCCAGCTGTGTGCAGGTCCACCTTGGTGCAGGTCCAGCTGTGTGGAGGTCCAGTTGTGTGCAGGTCCAACTCTGTGCAGGTCCACCTGTGTGCAGCTCCAGTTGTGTGCAGGTCCGGCTGTGTGCAAGTCCAGTTGTGTGCAGGTCCAGCTATGTGCAGGTCCAGTTGTGTGCAGGTCCACCTGTGTGCAGGTCCAGTTGTGTGCAGGTCCAGTTGTGTGCAGGTCCACCTGTGTGCAGTTGCAGTTGTGTGCAGGTCCACCTGTGTGCAGGTCCAGTTGTGTGCAAGTCCACCTCTGTGCAGGTCCAGCTGTGTGCAGGTCCAGTTGTGTGCAGGTCCAGCTGTGTGCAGGTCCACCTTGGTGCAGGTCCAGCTGTGTGCAGGTCCACCTGTGTGCAGGTCCAGTTGTGTGCAAGTCCAGCTGTGTGCAGGTCCACCTGTGTGCAGGTCCATTTGTGTGCAAGTCCAGCTGTGTGCAGGTCCACCTCTGTGCAGGTCCAGCTGTGTGCAGGTCCAGTTGTGTGCAGGTCCAGCTGTGTGCAGGTCCAGCTGTGTGCAGGTCCACCTGTGTGCAGTTGCAGTTGTGTGCAGGTCCACCTGTGTGCAGGTCCAGTTGTGTGCAGGTCCAGCTGTGTGTAGGTCCACTTGTGTGCAGGTCCAGTTGTGTGCAGGTCCAGCTGTGTGCAGGTCCAGTTGTGTGCAGGTCCGGCTGTGTGCAAGTCCAGTTGTGTGCAGGTCCAGCTGTGTGCAGGTCCACCTTGGTGCAGGTCCAGCTGTGTGGAGGTCCAGTTGTGTGCAGGTCCAACTCTGTGCAGGTCCACCTGTGTGCAGCTCCAGTTGTGTGCAGGTCCGGCTGTGTGCAAGTCCAGTTGTGTGCAGGTCCAGCTTATGGTCCAGTTGTGTGCAGGTCCACAGTGTGCAGGTCCAGTTGTGTGCAGGTCACAGCTGTGTGCCAAAATAGGATATAAAGGAGGATTAAAGCGGATAATTAAATAGATTAAGAGGCTCAAAGAGGATAAAAGAGCCTAAGAGAATAAAAGAGGATAAACGAGGTAAATCGGATAAAGAGGCTAAAGAGGATAAAAGAGACTAAAGAGGATATTTAAATGGAATAAGAGGCTTAAAAGAGGATTAAAGAGGATAAAAGAGGTAAAGAGGATTAAAAGAGACTAAAAAGAGAATAAAAGAGGATAAAAAGAGGATAGAAAAATAGGATAAAGAGGATAAAAGAGATAAAAAAGGAGATAAAGAGGATAAAGAGGATAAAAGAGATAAAAGAGAATAAAAGAGGATTAAAAGAGGATAAATAGATAAAAGAGGATAAAAGAGGATAAAAATAAAAGATAAAAGAGGATAAAAGAGGATAAAAGAGGATAAAAGAGGATAAAAGAGGCTGATAATTAAAAGCGGTTAAAGAGGCTATAAAAGAGGCATAAAGAGGATATAAAAGAGACTAAAGAGAATAAAAGAGGCTAAAGAGGATAAAATAGATAAAAGAGGATAAAAGAGGATAAAAGAGGCTAAAAGAGGATAAAGAGAATAAAAGAGGATAAAATAGGATAAAAGAGGATAAAAGAGGATAAAAGAGGATAAAATAGGATAAAAAGAGACTAAAAGAGGCTAAAAGAGGCTAAAAGAGAATAAAAGAGGATAACAGAGACTGAAAGAGGATAAAAGAGACTAACAGAGACTGAAAGAGGATAAAGAGGATAAAAGAGGATAAAATAGGATGAAAGAGGATAAAGAGACTAAAAGAGAATAAAGAGACTACGGACTGAAAGAGGATAAAAGGTTGCAGATTAACTCCAGCTTCTGTTTTAATGCATTTCACCGAACGTCCCTTCAGTGATTTCAGCCTCTGAGGTGAAACAGAAAATGAAGGAATGATATGAAATTGATTCTCTCCTCTCCGTCTTCATATCTTCATTATAATTCTTTTCATCTCTGCCGTCTTGATTACAGCAGGTACTCTCTCCTCTCTCTGCACTAATGATCCCCCCCCCACACACACACACACACACACACGCACACACACACACACACACACACACACACACACACACACACACACACACACACACACACATACACACACACACACACACACTTGGTATTTTCTCCTTGCTGGTGACCACCCCCCCTTGTTATCCTCCCGCCTGAAGCTGTGATTCCTTCTCTCTGCTGCTAACTGGGTTTTTCTTTATTGCATTTTTTAAAGCAGCGTAAATATGAACAGAAGGAAGCTGCAGCAGCTCTGAGGAGTCATTTCACACTGAAAATAGTCGATTTTTCATTCAGTTTGATTTCAAAAGAGGGTAAAAACGTCTGCATACACACACACACACACACTGAAACATGCACTGTCCAATCAAAGAGCGCTGCACTCAGAGCCCCTCAGAGCTATTGTTTCTACTCAGAACATTACCCACAATCCCTGCAGAGCTGCGGAGGCTTGGGACTTTCTCTGCAGACTTAGAGAAGAAAGCGTTATACAGCAGAAGAAGCACAACATTTATTTTACTTAGTTTGTAACTCTTATTTTAGGGCTTCAGAGTAAAACATGCAGTTGAACAATAAGAAGTAAATTAAATAACTTATCAAATGTCTGTGCTGTCAGTCAAATCAATGGTTAGCAGGTGAACTGACACATAGGGGGGGTCAGTGTTAGTGTCTGGAACTGTACAGAAGATTTCAACGTATTTACAGAGAAGAATAACTAAGTAATCCTTGTGCGTCTCCGTATGTGTAGCATCTGATATGTTCTGTAATATTCCTATGAAGTGTGTAGTGTGTATCTGTGTGTGTCTGTGTGTGTCTGTGTGTGTGTGTCTGTGTGTGTCTGTGTGTGTGTGTCTGTGTGTGTCTGTGTGTGTCTGTGTGTGTGTGTCTGTGTGTGTGTGTCTGTGTGTGTCTGTGTGTGTGTCTGTGTGTGTGTGTCTGTGTGTGTCTGTGTGTGTCTGTGTGTGTGTCTGTGTGTGTCCGTGTCTGTGTGTGTCTGTGTGTGTCCGTGTGTGTCTGTGTGTGTCTGTGTGTGTCCGTGTGTGTGTCTGTGTGTGTCTGTGTGTGTGTCTGTGTGTGTCTGTGTGTGTGTCTGTGTGTGTCCGTGTGTGTGTCTGTGTGTGTCTGTGTATGTATGTGTGTGTGTGTCTGTGTGTGTTTGTCTGTGTGTGTGTCTGTCTGTGTATGTATGTGTGTGTCTGTGTGTGTCTGTGTGTGTCTGTGTGTGTGTGTCTGTCTGTGTGTGTTTGTGTGTGTGTCTGTGTGTGTGTGTCTGTGTGTGTGTGTGTGTGTCTGTGTGTGTGTCTGTGTGTGTCCGTGTGTGTGTCTGTGTGTGTCTGTGTGTGTGTGTCTGTGTGTGTGTCTGTGTGTGTCTGTGTGTGTCTGTGTGTGTCCGTGTGTGTGTGTCTGTGTGTCTGTGTGTCTGTGTGTGTGTGTCTGTGTGTGTCTGTGTGTGTCTGTGTGTGTGTCTGTGTCTGTGTGTGTCTGTGTGTGTGTCTGTGTGTGTGTCTGTGTCTGTGTCTGTGTGTGTCTGTGTCTGTGTCTGTGTGTGTGTCTGTGTGTGTCCGTGTGTGTGTCTGTGTGTGTCTGTGTCTGTGTGTGTCTGTGTGTGTCTGTGTGTGTCTGTGTGTGTGTCTATAGCTATTAGCTATTAGTAGCTAATAGTAGCTTATAGTAGCCAGTAGTAAGGGGCCACTCCAGTAAAAAAAGGTTACATTTAAACGTTTTGTAATTTAAGCTTTAAGGCTTTTACTGGCGCAGGGTTGTCTTTCAAAACATTGTTCTTTTTAATCCACGGTCCATGTTTTAAAAACACATTTGTTTTTATTTTTAGCTGTTCCTCCACGACCCACTAGATGGTGGTCTGAGGCCCATTGATAGGTCGCGACATAGGGGTTGAGAATAGCGGCTTTAGGGCGGGGCTACCTTGTGATTGACAGGTCGTTATGGCTGTGTCGCCTCACAACTTTAACCCTTTCATGGTTTGTGTTTTCATGACAGTTAATTGTAACATTTTAGTTGCCTAAAAACGTCACATCTGGTTCCAAAAGAACAAGATGGCGACGGCCAAAAAGCCGAACTCAAGGCACAAATGGGCGTCGTCACGGCGACCACGTTCACTTCGCACATACAGTGCATCTCAATGTATTCCAGTACAGGATATAAGTACATGTGAGGACCCGGACCGTGAGCTGCAGGACGTCGGTAGGCTCATCTAGCTGCTGCTCGAGCTGCACTACATGCATAGGGGGATATGGTCGCCACGGCAACATGAAACCCCCCTCCAGTTTTCTTTCATGTAGATCTACCCCCCCCAAACCCGGCTCCCGTAGATACTGAGGACTTTATGTGATACATCCTGCAGCTCCTCATGTTCACGTCTGTGTTACTTCACTGCAACACAAAAATAATTATTTATGAGTACCTGAGAACATTTACTGTAGAGTGGATAAAAATTCAGTTTATGAAGCTTCTGGCTACAAACACAACGCTGACGCTGCTCAAAGGGGAGACGACGCCATGACAGGAGAGAGGAAACGTTACCTTCAGGGACATTACACATGTCTCTGTCTCACTACATATACAACACAGGACTGATGACACCATGACAGGAGAGAGAGGAAACGTTACCTTCAGGAACATTACACATGTCTCTGTCTCACTACATATACAACACAGGACTGATGACACCATGACAGGAGAGAGGAAACGTTACCTTCAGGGACATTACACATGTCTCTGTCTCACTACATATACAACACAGGACTGATGACACCATGACAGGAGAGAGGAAACGTTACCTTCAGGGACATTACACATGTCTCTGTCTCACTACATATACAACACAGGACTGATGACACCGTGACAGGTGAGAGAGGAAACGTTACCTTCAGGGACATTACACATGTCTCTGTCTCACTACATATACAACACAGGACTGATGACACCATGACAGGAGAGAGAGGAAACGTTACCTTCAGGGACATTACACATGTCTCTGTCTCACTACATATACAACACAGGACTGATGACACCATGACAGGAGAGAGGAAACGTTACCTTCAGGGACATTACACATGTCTCTGTCTCACTACATATACAACACAGGACTGATGACACCATGACAGGAGAGAGAGGAAACGTTACCTTCAGGGACATTACACATGTCTCTGTCTCACTACATATACAACACAGGACTGATGACACCATGACAGGAGAGAGAGGAAACGTTACCTTCAGGGACATTACACATGTCTCTGTCTCACTACATATACAACACAGGACTGATGACACCATGACAGGAGAGAGGAAACGTTACCTTCAGGGACATTACACATGTCTCTGTCTCACTACATATACAACACAGGACTGATGACACCGTGACAGGTGAGAGAGGAAATGTTACCTTCAGGGACATTACACATGTCTCTGTCTCACTACATATACAACACAGGACTGATGACACCATGACAGGAGAGAGAGGAAACGTTACCTTCAGGGACATTACACATGTCTCTGTCTCACTACATATACAACACAGGACTGATGACACCATGACAGGAGAGAGGAAACGTTACCTTCAGGGACATTACACATGTCTCTGTCTCACTACATATACAACACAGGACTGATGACACCGTGACAGGTGAGAGAGGAAACGTTACCTTCAGGGACATTACACATTTCTCTGTCTCACTACATATACAACACAGGACTGATGACACCATGACAGGAGAGAGGAAACGTTACCTTCAGGGACATTACACATGTCTCTGTCTCACTACATATACAACACAGGACTGATGACACCGTGACAGGTGAGAGAGGAAACGTTACCTTCAGGGACATTACACATTTCTCTGTCTCACTACATATACAACACAGGACTGATGACACCATGACAGGTGAGAGAGGAAACGTTACCTTCAGGGACATTACACATGTCTCTGTCTCACTACATATACAACACAGGACTGATGACACCGTGACAGGTGAGAGAGGAAACGTTACCTTCAGGGACATTACACATTTCTCTGTCTCACTACATATACAACACAGGACTGATGACACCATGACAGGAGAGAGGAAACGTTACCTTCAGGGACATTACACATGTCTCTGTCTCACTACATATACAACACAGGACTGATGACACCGTGACAGGTGAGAGAGGAAACGTTACCTTCAGGGACATTACACATTTCTCTGTCTCACTACATATACAACACAGGACTGATGACACCATGACAGGAGAGAGAGGAAACGTTACCTTCATACGTACGTCTCTGAACTTCTGTAACAACAGTATTATGAGAGTCAAAGACACTTTGGTGGTCCAAACTCCCGACTTGGAAGTGGTTCTTCCTTTTCGGTGTGTAGTTTGTGCAGTACAACATACACAATCAGTACTTATACTTTAACTACTTTAACTACATGTTACTGATATATACTTTCACTCAGGAAGGTTTTGAATGCAGGATCTTTACTGTTAGTGAATGTCACAGGGTGGGATTTGTACTTTTACTGCAATTAATTCGTCTTCCTCTGTTGGTTATGATGTTATAAACATAAAGAGGTGAGACAGCTTCTCCTTTTAAATTGTGTGTTTGTGTGTGTGTGTGTGTGTGTGTTTCTGTGTGTGTGTGTGTGTGTGTGAAACCACTGAGGATTTGTCTCCTTCACTTCAACACATCTCTGGTTTATTAAAATGCAAATGTGAGTTATTACTGATCTCAGCAGTGATGGTGAAGTGTCACATCTGATCGCAGGTTGTTGACTGTTCGATGGTGCAGGTCTGCTGCTGTATGGGGGGGGCTTCTGCTGCTGTGTGGGGGGAGGCTCAGATATGATGTCACACATTCTGATTAAAGATAATAACTAAAATTAAAGTTAAGTTAGTTAGTAAAGTTAAATAATGAATCTTTGTCAACAACCTTTGTTTCCATGACGACGCGGCCCAGACGTCCCTAACCATGAACTGATGTCAACATGCAGCACTGTTGATGCAAAAAAAGCTCAAATGTAGTTTAAACACTTTATTACACACACACATTATTCGTCTCTTTACGGGAGCGTTAAATCTGCTCGTTATTCTACACTCAGCACAAAATAAAACCTTCAACAGGAAACACGTCCAACGTGTGCAGGCAGCTGTTGTTGGAGAAATAATGAGAGTCTGGACCAGAAGAAGAGTCTGGACCAGAAGAAGAGTCTGGACCAGAAGAAGAGTCTGGACCAGAAGAAGAGTCTGGACCAGAAGGAGAGTCTGGACCAGAAGAAGAGTCTGGACCAGAAGGAGAGTCTGGACCAGAAGAAGAGTCTGGACCAGAAGGAGAGTCTGGACCAGAAAGAGAGTCTGGACCAGAAGGAGAGTCTGGACCAGAAAGAGAGTCTGGACCAGAAGAAGAGTCTGGACCAGAAGAAGAGTCTGGACCAGAAAGAGAGTCTGGACCAGAAGGAGAGTCTGGACCAGAAGAAGAGTCTGGACCAGAAGAAGAGTCTGGACCAGAAGAAGAGTCTGGACCAGAAAGAGAGTCTGGACCAGAAGAAGAGTCTGGACCAGAAAGAGAGTCTGGACCAGAAGAAGAGTCTGGACCAGAAGGAGAGTCTGGACCAGAAGAAGAGTCTGGACCAGAAGAAGAGTCTGGACCAGAAAGAGAGTCTGGACCAGAAGGAGAGTCTGGACCTCACGACTCTGAGACTTCAGGTTCTACAGAATCTACTGGAGACGATCAGAGTTAATGTTTTTCAGAAACAGAGATTAAACCCGAGCTGACTCCGGAGACACACTGAGGACACTCTCGCTGTGCTCGTACTTATTCAGCCCACATACTCTGTCCTCATTGTTGGAAACTGTGTCCCTCCTTCACCTACACATCATTCCTATCTGCACGTTCATCATGGTGTCCCCTGTGGAACAACTGAGGAGGTAACAGGCACAATGTCTACCTACATGAGATACAACTAATACACTGAATACATTTACTACATCAGACTGTGTTCATCACAAGGCCAAGCCTTCACTGGAACATGAAGGCACTTTAAAAAAAATGTGTTTGTGAGCAGCTTTGAGACTAACAGACATGATGTTTTGAGGAGTTTTGTTTCACGTCATTAACAATAATAGCCAATGAGAGACCTCCGCACAGTCCCGCTGGTGAACACATAGAAACACCTGCTGCAGTTTAATCTCTGAAACAAGTGTCAAGAACAACAGGGACTTAATCTGAGCGACAACACACCAACACAAAGATCTCACGACACAACTGCTGAGCCAGAGAGGTTCTATTAATCTGACACAACATCTTCTGTGAGACGAGAGGAAGCATGAGAACATCAGAGTGTGTGTTTGTAACTGTGTGTGTAGATTTAAACAACAGCTACATTACATAACGCCTCATGTACATATTAAACACTTGTAATATAAACTTGTGTTGATGTGAGTCATGAAGTGGGGAAGCTTCATGATATCTGTTAGTTACATGTTTGACCCTGTTCACCTGTAGTGTGTACAACATGTATGACTCTGTTCACCTGTAGTGTGTACAACATGTATGACCCTGTTCACCTGTAGTGTGTACAACATGTATGACTCTGTTCACCTGTAGTGTGTACAACATGTATGACCCTGTTCACCTGTAGTGTGTACAACATGTATGACCCTGTTCACCTGTAGTGTGTACAACATGTATGACCCTGTTCACCTGTAGTGTGTACAACATGTATGACTCTGTTCACCTGTAGTGTGTACAACATGTATGACTCTGTTCACCTGTAGTGTGTACAACATGTATGACCCTGTTCACCTGTAGTGTGTACAACATGTATGACTCTGTTCACCTGTAGTGTGTACAACATGTATGACCCTGTTCACCTGTAGTGTGTACAACATGTATGACTCTGTTCACCTGTAGTGTGTACAACATGTATGACCCTGTTCACCTGTAGTGTGTACAACATGTATGACCCTGTTCACCTGTAGTGTGTACAACATGTATGACCCTGTTCACCTGTAGTGTGTACAACATGTATGACTCTGTTCACCTGTAGTGTGTACAACATGTATGACTCCTGTTCACCTGTAGTGTGTACAACATGTATGACCCTGTTCACCTGTAGTGTGTACAACATGTATGACTCTGTTCACCTGTAGTGTGTACAACATGTATGACTCTGTTCACCTGTAGTGTGTACAACATGTATGACTCTGTTCACCTGTAGTGTGTACAACATGTATGACCCTGTTCACCTGTAGTGTGTACAACATGTATGACTCTGTTCACCTGTAGTGTGTACAACATGTATGACCCTGTTCACCTGTAGTGTGTACAACATGTATGACCCTGTTCACCTGTAGTGTGTACAACATGTATGACCCTGTTCACCTGTAGTGTGTACAACATGTATGACCCTGTTCACCTGTAGTGTGTACAACATGTATGACTCCTGTTCACCTGTAGTGTGTACAACATGTATGACTCTGTTCACCTGTAGTGTGTACAACATGTATGACCCTGTTCACCTGTAGTGTGTACAACATGTATGACCCTGTTCACCTGTAGTGTGTACAACATGTATGACCCTGTTCACCTGTAGTGTGTACAACATGTATGACTCTGTTCACCTGTAGTGTGTACAACATGTATGACTCTGTTCACCTGTAGTGTGTACAACATGTATGACTCTGTTCACCTGTAGTGTGTACAACATGTATGACTCTGTTCACCTGTAGTGTGTACAACATGTATGACCCTGTTCACCTGTAGTGTGTACAACATGTATGACCCTGTTCACCTGTAGTGTGTACAACATGTATGAATGTTACGATACATATCTTTAAAGGAGCTTTTCTCTAAAGGAGTTTTTTCTCACACTCTTCAGCAGAAGTCTCCACTTCAGCAGCACTTACATACACCAAACTTTCCACTTTCATTCCTCTCTATATTCTGAAGCTTTGTGCAGAGGGCTTTGTTCACATGTCACTCACAGCTCATGTTATACACGCTACACTCACTACATGCAGGAGATGCACAGAGTTCTGTGTGTTGACAGGATTTAGTGATTTATGGAGTGATACAAAGACAGATCCAGAATCTGTACAAACCTTTGACATGTGAACAACATGAAACACTTTGAACCTGCTTCATCCAGACTTCTCTTTGTTTAATTTTGTTGACATAATAGAGTCGAAGGTTTTTACAATGTTCACATTTCTGTGACCCATTTCACACACACACACACACACACACACACACACACACACACACACACACACACACACACACACACACACACACACACACACACACACACACACACACACATGCATGAATGATGAATGTGAGTACATTTATACCATGGTTTAATGGGTAATAGGCTTTGTGTGTGTGTGTGTGTGTGTGTGTGTGTGTGTGTGTGTGTGTGTGTGTGTGTGTGTGTGTGTGTGTGTGTGTGTGTGTGTGGCACCTGAAGAGAGATAACATGTTTATGGACTCGGTTGCCATGGTTTCTGCTGAAATATCATTATGCTGATGGGATTCATTGCTGCAGCGCTGCATTATGGGAAATCACAGCAGCGCAGGATGTCGGCTTGGAGGAAACATTTAGAAAGCGATCGTACAAGACTTTCATGTTTCAGATTTCATCTGGTCGAAGAGGAAGTTAGACATTAAATAACTTCCTTAAAAGATGTCTTCATGGAAATGTTTAGTTTATTTACTTCATGTTTTAAATGTTACTGAAAACACAAAATAATGCAAATGTCTTCTTAAAGTGACAGCGTCTGTTTATTACAAGAGACAATCAACTTATTAATACGATTATTAACTTCCACTAAAAACCCGACGGCTTTGTGTTCGAGTCGTCAGGAGAGACACGCCGAAGTCCTCGCCAAGAACACGTGAGACTCTTCCTCTTCCTGTTTTCTCCTTTTTTTGTGCTTTCTTTTCTACCACTTGTTCCTGTTTTTCCTCTTCTTCTCCCTCTTCCTCTTTCCTCTCTTTTTCATCCTCTTCTCCATCACATGTTGTTGATCTTCCTCTTTATTTAGTTTCTTCATCATTTCCTCCCTTCTCCTCTTCTTCCTCTTCCTAATACTGTTCCTCTTCCTCGCCCTTTTTAATTTTCAATTTCGCCTTCTTTTTATTCTTCCTGTTGTTTTGCTTCTTCTTTGTCTTTTTCTTTTCCTTTCACCTCCTCCTCCTCTTCCTCCTCCTCTTCCTCTTCCTCCTCCTTCTTTTATCTTAACATGTCTGTCTTTTTCTTGCCTCCCTCCTCCTTTCTTTCTTTTTTCTTCTTCATTATACTTCTTTGCCTCAGCAATCTCTCTCTCACACACACACACACACACACACACACACACACACACACACACACACACACACACACACACACACACACACACACACACACTTCTTAAAGCTTTAGTGTCTGAAGCTTCATTGGTAACGTAGACGTTTCATTCCCACGCTTTGAAGCTTCAGTCCGAGCATTGACATTAAAGTTCCATCCATCCATCGTCCACCGCTTATCCGGGATCGGGTCGCGGGGGCAGCAGCTCCAGTAAGGAACCCCAATCTTCCCTTCTCCGGGCCACATCCTCCAGCTCCGACTGGGGGATCCTGAGGCGTTCCCAGTGAGGAGATATAATCTCTCCACCGAGTCCTGGGTCTTCCCCGGGGTCTCCTCCCAGCTGGACGTGCCTGGAACACCTCCCTAGGGAGGCGCCCAGGTGGCATCCTTACTAGATGCTGAACCACCTCAACTGGCTCCTTTCAACGACATTAAAGTTATGATTATTAATAACTTGCAGAGACATTGTGTGCTCCTTCTCTCTCATCATCCATCCACATGTTTCCAACAAATATTCTGCTTCATATTTGTTGCCTCAAAAACAACATTTTCACTGCGGTCAGAACAGTTGGCTGTTCATCGCGTCACAGTCCTGCGTCTGAAACTGTTTCAGAGACGAACACAGCGTTTATATGAGGTCGTATTTACATACATTTTATGTCAAACATTATTTTATAAAGAAAGAAATGTAAAAGTAAAGTAGGCTATAAGTACCGCAAAACTGAACTAATAATAATAATAATCAATATTAATAATAATAATAATTCAGTTCCAGATGATTGAAAGGTGGAGTATTTTGTAGTGTTATTATTTGTTATTTTATTGCAGTAAAGTTTTGTTTTTACATTCCCCCTGTTACAAGTGCAAAAAACTAAAATTGCATTTTATTTATTGTTGAGGTACCAAATACAATACAAATACAAATACAATACAAATACAATACAAATACAAAACAAATACAAAACAAATACTAAACTAATACAAATACAAAACAAATACAAATACCAAACAAGTACAAATACAAAACAAATACAATACAAATACAAAACAAAAAAAATACAAATACAAATACAAATACAATACAATACAATACAAATACTAAACAAATACTAAACAAATACAAAACAAATACCAAACAAGTACAAATACAAATACAAAACAAATACAAAACAAATACAATACAAATACAATACAATACAAATACAAATACAGATACAAATAACATACAAATACAAAACAAATACTGAACAAATACAATACAAATACAAAACAAAAAAAATACAAATACAAATACAAATACAATACAATACAAATACTAAACAAATACTAAACAAATACAAAACAAATACCAAACAAGTACAAATACAAATACAAAACAAATACAATACAATTACAATACAATACAAATACAAAACAAATACAATACAGATACAATACAAATACAATACAAATACTAAACAAATACAAAACAAATACAAAACAAATACCAAACAAGTACAAATACAAATACTAAACAAATACAATACAAATACAAAACAAATACAAATACAACACAAAACAAATACAAATACAAATACAATACAATACAAATACAAAACAAATACAATACAAAACAAATACAAAAAAATACAAATACAAATACAAAACAAATACAAAACAAATACCAAACAAGTACAAATACAAATACAAAACAAATACAATATAAATACAAATACAAATACAAATACAATACAAATACAAAACAAATATAATACAAATACAATACAAATACAATACAATACAAATACAAAACAAATACAATACAAATACAATACAGATACTAAACAAATACAACACAAATACAAATACTAAACAAATACTAAACAAATACCAAACAAGTACAAATACAAAACAAGTACAATACAAATACAAAATAAATACCAAACAAATACAAAACAAATACCAAACAAGTACAAATACAAAACAAATATAAAACAAATACAATACAAATACAATACAAATACAAAACAAATACAAAACAAATATAAAACAAATACAAATACAAAACAAATACAATACAAATACAATACAAATACAAAACAAATACAATACAAATACAATACAATACAAATACAAAACAAATACAATACAAAACAAATACAAAACAAATACAAAAACAAAACAAATACCAAACAAGTACAAATACAAATATAAATACAATACAATGCAATACAAATACAATACAAATACAATAAAAATACAAAACAAATACAAATACCAAACAAGTACAAATACAAATACAATACAAACAAATACAATACAAAACAAATACAAAACAAATACCAAACAAGTACAAATACAAATATAAATACAATACAATACAATGCAATACAAATACAATACAAATACAATAAAAATACAAAACAAATACAAATACCAAACAAGTACAAATACAAATACAAAACAAATACAATACAAATACAATACAATACAAATACAAAACAAATACAATACAAATACAATACAAATACAATACAAATACTAAACAAATACAAAACAAATACCTTTGTTGTCTTTATGTCTTCGGTACACTGTGTTGTTGGAGGAGCTGCAGCTTCTGTGCATCTGACAATAAAGTCTTTGAATCTTTGAATCTTTGCATCTTTGATTAACAATCGATTTCAGCCTGAAGATCCAGAGAAAAACTCTCAACGATATCTTCCTGCTGTCGTGTAGTTCAGGGATGAAGCGCTGAGCGGAGATGAAAACATAACGACCTGAACATGTGTTCATCCAAACAGCAGACAGGAGATGAAGTAGTGGTTCCTCTGCTCCAGAGAACACGTTGACACGCTTTGTGTGTGAGTGTATCCAGAGCTGCAGGGTCATGTGTTCATAACTGAAGCTCAAGTAAAGCTTCTGTAAAGAGTCGATCACAGATATTTACAGCTACGAAGTGTCTGAAAGGAAAACTTCCCCCACGATCCTCTGATCAGTTGTCTTTTGGACGTTTGATTCTTTGTTCAGATCTGTTCGTGTGCTGCTGATCATCATCCTGCAGATAAGTGAAGTATCTAAGATGATGTCCTGTGTCTCTCGTCACTGTGCCTCAGATTCACCGTCGTATTCAAATCAGATCAAATCAAATGTATTTGTATAGCCCAATATCACAAATTATACATTTGTCTCAGTGTTTACAGACTGTACAGGTTACGACACCCTCTGTCCTTAGACCCTCTGTCTTTAGACCCTCTGTCTTTAGACCCTCTGTCCTCAGACCCTCTGTCTTTAGACCCTCTGTCCTTACACCCTCTGTCCTTACACCCTCTGACCTTAGACCCTGTCCTTAGATGAATCCAGGAAAATGTCAAAAAGGCTTCCCGGTGTCCAGCAGGACCAGGGCAGCAGGCGCAGCCACGATTCCTGATCCTGACGTAAACTTTATCAGAGGCAACCTGCCACATGAGAGACAGAAACTCCAGGGATGATACCCCGGATGATGAGTTAGTAACATACATTTACATAAATGCATACAGATAGAGAGGGAGAAGAAGACAGGGGAGGGAGGAGAGAGGAAGAGAAGGAGGAGAGCAGGGAGGTGTCCCCCGGCAGTCTAAGCCTATAGAAGCATAACTAGGGGCTGATCCAAGGCAAACCTGAGCCAGCCCTAACTATAAGCTTTATCATAAAGGAAAGTCTTTAGCCTACTCTTAAATGTGGAGAGGGTGTCTGCCTCCTGAACACAAACTGGAAGCTGGTTCCACTGGAGAGGAGCTTGATAGCTGAAGATAGCTGTATTGTTGCTTCCAAGCTTCAGCTGAAGGCCGAGACACCAAACAGACACCAGAGAAGTTGCTCAACAACACGCTGCACCACGACCAGCAGTCTGTGTTCTGATTCACACACCGTTTCTCTTCTCGTGCACTGAAGTGTTGAAGCCGAACGTCCAATACGGGTTTCTATCCACAACTGTTGAGTTGAATGTTGATTCGGCCGGACAGACGCCAACAAGGGCCAACCAGTGCGGGACACTTCTCAAAAACCAGGGCGACATTGGGCGTCAGCTCGCAGCTCACGAGTTAAACAGTTTGTGATTGGTATTAATCAAACTTCACAGATTCTTCAATGCTTGTCTTCATCAGCTGACTGAACTCAGGTTCATCGTGTCTCCTCATTAATGTCCTGAAGCTGCAGCTCCACAGACAGGACAAATACGCCAAACGTCTCTAACACATTTAAGAACCTTTCAGGGAGTAATGTCGCCCGTTGTGCTCTCTGTCACTGACGCTCTTTGCATAAAGCGAGCAGACAGGAAGTTAAAACTAATGAAATGTATGGCTGATCTCCGGAGGTTTCTGATGTCGAGAGTCCTGCAGGAGCTGTAGATCTCATCAACGTCAGAGTCGGATGTGACGGAGCTCTGATGAGTCTTCAGTGTCCTTCAGTCCTGGACTGTGGGACAAATTAGTTCTTGATTAATTTACAGAATCACTTGTGTTTCTATTATTCATATCAACGAGGGCTGAACAACTCAAAGTAAAGCTGGAAGTAGCTTAATGTTGTAACCAGAGACGGAGGAAGTACTCGGAAACTTTAGTGCAGCTAAAATATTCTGTTAAAATTCAGTAATTCATTTTGTGTTTGTAACTGTGTGTATAGATTTAAACTCACAACAGCTACATTACATAATGCCTCATGTACATATTTAAACATGAACACTTGTAATATAAACAGTACTTGTGTTGATGTGAGTAATGAAGTGGGGAAGCTTCATGCTGATATCTATTAGTTTAATATTTTACACTGTTCACCTGTAGTTCCTGTTCAAACTTCTTCTTGTCTCTGAATTTATTTTATGTTTCATTGGGGACCTCCTGTTGATCCCTGGAGGCCTATTGGAGTCCCTGATCCTCAGTTTGGGAACCACTGATGTGAGATCTAACAGGAATTATCATAAAATAAATCCTTTAATGTGTGAAACTCACAGCTGGAGAACAGAAGAAGCCAGACCACAAATATAAAAGACTTTATGTCCAAAATATCAAAAGTTTGAAGTTTTCTGAGGATACAGTCGTTCTTTAGATGTCTTGGCTTTAGCCTGCAGCGCCTTTAAACACACAAAAGATTCACATGAAGAAGAAAAGGCCACATTTTATTGTTTTTGAGAAACAGGGTCCGTCAACTCTTTTCCCTTCTGCAGACACAACAAACACGTTTCATTTGAAATTCATTTAATGTCCATATTTCAGCGTTTGATGCACTCAGACAAGTGAGGTCATGTCTGTAATCTTCTGCAGACACGCAGACGCTTTGAGAATTTAAATTGTGGGAAACACTCGCTTGTTACTGAGTTTATAAAGTGAGATTGCATCAAGCTGCTCGGGGACACATGATGAAACCTGAGAGCAGAGTTTCTGTTGCCGCTCACAGACGCTGAGAGGAAAACTTTAAAGTCATCCTGCAGTAAATAATAAGTGTGAGTACTGAAGATCTGCGAGAGGACAGTGTGAAGTCTGTTGTTCTGCCAAGTCTTCATGGAAGAACTTTAATTTCACGTTTTCTCACACACACACACACACACACACACACACACACACTCCTGTGCTTCTATCATTGTGAGGACCCTCAATGACACGTGACCCTAAACTAGCAAGATTAGTTTTATTTTTTATTTCCTTAGTTTTAAAAAGGCTTCACTCTCGTTTTGAGAAATGTCCTCCACATGTACGTTACGTCTGTCCTTACTTACGTAAATGTTCAGACTTTCATTTCCCAAAAATGACCAAATTTGAAACTTGCTCTCGTCCGCACGTGTCCTCTTTGTAGTTCTATTCCCCGATCCAAGAAAATGTTTAATTTCCCCAAAACGTCCTCACTTTACAGAAAACTTCACATAAATAGTCTCTAAACTGATCTAAACTTACCAATTTAATTTATGAAACTTAACTTCTTGAAGAATTGAGAATCCTTTTTTATTAAACATGTTTTATTTTTGCAGGTTTAACATGAACAAATGTTCCTTTAGTCTCAGCTGTGTGTGTTTACATCATAGCAATGAGTTGATATTTAAATATAGAACATTATAATCTTACACACACTTTACTGCTGCATTCCCCCCCCCAGAGTTTATGTTTTACACTCGGCTCAACCTCATTATCATCCCGCTCTGAAAAGGCCAAATATGATTATGTACAGCTCCTAATTAGTGCTGCAGAGTATAACGTACGTGTGTGTGTGTGTGTGTGTGTGTGTGTGTGTGTGTGTGTGTGTGTGTGTGTGTGTGTTAGCATTAGCACAGATTAGCATGAGCTTTGATTTCAGCGGCTGGATTCATGTGACGAGAGTTCAGTTTGTGTTGGAGCTTAAATTATCATAATATGATCCTCACACACTGAGCTGAGCCCCGTAAATCCTATAATCACACACACACACACACACACACACACGCACACGCACACACACACACACACACACACACACACACACACACACACACACACACACACACACGATTAGCAGCTTCTTTGCTGTTAAAGAAAATAAAACAAAAAGTGCATTTTCTGCAGCTGCCTGTTAATATTAACTTAATGGTCTTGGTGTGTTTTTAATTCACAGATAAAATTAAGACCTGAAAAATAAAATCTAACATAATGAAGCGATGAAGAGCACAAGCAGCTCCTCTGATGCGAAGTGGAAGTGGAAGTGGAAACGACTCGGACGCTGCAGAGTCTCAACAACACGTTGATGTTCTGACTCGAGGCGTTTGGGGGAATTCTCCCAGACGGGAAATACATTTTCTGACTGATCAGACACATCATGAAAACGTAACATAAGTTGACGTCAGTGATTAGGTTCTGCTTCTTCTCTGGACCGTCCTGCAGACAGGCGGACGAACCGAGACTAAAACATTCACGAAGTCATTTATGTGGTTTATTTTTCAAATATTGATGCTGACAGCCTGCAGGGGGCGCTGACAGGCTGCAGGGGGCGCTGACAGCCTGCAGAGGGCGATGACAGGCTGCAGGGGGCGCTGTCAGCCTGCAGAGGGCGCTGATAGGCTGCAGGGGGCGCTGACAGGCTGCAGGGGGCTCTGACAGCCTGCAGAGGGCGCTGACAGGCTGCAGGGGGCGCTTACAGCCTGCAGAGGGCGATGACAGGCTGCAGGGGGCGCTGTCAGCCTGCAGAGGGCGCTGACAGGCTGCAGGGGGCGCTGACAGGCTGCAGGGGGCTCTGACAGCCTGCAGAGGGCGCTGACAGGCTGCAGGGGGCGCTGTCAGCCTGCAGAGGGCGCTGACAGGCTGCAGGGGGCGCTTACAGCCTGCAGAGGGCGCTGACAGCCTGCAGAGGGCGCTGACAGCCTGCAGAGGGCGCTTACAGCCTGCAGGGGGCGCTGACAGGCTGCAGGGGGCTCTGACAGGTTGCAGGGGGCGCTGACAGGCTGCAGAGGGCGCTGACAGCCTGCAGAGGGCGCTGACAGGCTGCAGAAGGCGCTGACAGGCTGCAGAAGGGCGCTGACAGGCTGCAGAGGGCGCTGACAGGCTGCAGGGGGCGCTGACAGGCTGCAGAGGGCGCTTACAGCCTGCAGAGGGCGCTGACAGGCTGCAGGGGGCGCTGTCAGCCTGCAGAGGGCGCTGACAGGCTGCAGGGGGCGCTGACAGGCTGCAGGGGGCTCTGACAGCCTGCAGAGGGCGCTGACAGGCTGCAGGGGGCGCTTACAGCCTGCAGAGGGCGATGACAGGCTGCAGGGGGCGCTGTCAGCCTGCAGAGGGCGCTGACAGGCTGCAGGGGGCGCTGACAGGCTGCAGGGGGCTCTGACAGCCTGCAGAGGGCGCTGACAGGCTGCAGGGGGCGCTGTCAGCCTGCAGAGGGCGCTGACAGGCTGCAGGGGGCGCTTACAGCCTGCAGAGGGCGCTGACAGCCTGCAGAGGGCGCTGACAGCCTGCAGAGGGCGCTTACAGCCTGCAGGGGGCGCTGACAGGCTGCAGGGGGCTCTGACAGGTTGCAGGGGGCGCTGACAGGCTGCAGAGGGCGCTGACAGCCTGCAGAGGGCGCTGACAGGCTGCAGAAGGCGCTGACAGGCTGCAGAAGGGCGCTGACAGGCTGCAGAGGGCGCTGACAGGCTGCAGGGGGCGCTGACAGGCTGCAGAGGGCGCTTACAGCCTGCAGAGGGCGCTGACAGGCTGCAGGGGGCGCTGACAGGCTGCAGAGGGCGCTGACAGGCTGCAGGGGGCGCTGACAGGCTGCAGAGGGCGCTTACAGCCTGCAGAGGGCGCTGACAGGCTGCAGGGGGCGCTGACAGCCTGCAGAGGGCGCTGACAGGTTGCAGGGGGCGCTGACAGGCTGCAGGGGGCGCTGACAGCCTGCAGAGGGCGCTGACAGGTTGCAGGGGGCGCTGACAGGCTGCAGGGGGCTCTGACAGCCTGCAGGGGGTGCGACAGGCATTTACACTGGTTGTCTGGTTTATAAAAGTGTTGCTGTAAGTTTCTGTGATATGAGTCAGCTCGGGAGCAGACGACTGGTCTGAATCTGGACTTCCTGTTTCCTGCATGTGAGACAGCTGGTGGAGGACAGACGGTCAGTAGGAGGTGAGGCGGGGAAGAGAAGCCAAAGACAGCTGCTGCACCAACAACACACACACACACACACACACACACACACACACACACACACACACACACACACACACACACACACACACACACACCAGAAACAGTTCCTCCATGTTCTGCGTCTCATAATTAAAGTGATTCAATGATAAACCATCGTCCATGAAGTCTGTGGTGGAAAGTAACTTAGTACTTTTACTTAAGTATCCTTTTAATATCATTTAAAATAAATATGTTTCACAGAAGCTACATGTTTTAGAGCTTTTAATCCTAAATAATTATAATCCAGTACGGAGGTAAAGATAAACTTGAACAGTGAAAAAGAGAAATCCTTCAGTCTGTGTTTCACCCTCAGTGATTAGTGCAGAGCGGACGCTAACCATGAAGAAGAGCGCAGCTGATGAAACATTTATTGGTGCTTCAGTCATGGGGGGTCGAGCAGGTTGAGCGTCTCATCACAGGAAGTTCACCTGTGAACACTTGACTGCAGATCCTCGCTGTGCTTCAGCTTGCAGGAGGCTTCCTCACCTGAAGGTCATGAGAGTTCATACTAAGAGACCAGGTTCATGTTCCCCCTCTGTGTCTCTAAAGGAGTTCTCTGGGCTCTTACTTTTGTGCCTTTGTTCTGGAATTTGAACTGAATTTGGTAACACTTGGTTCTATGTTTGTATTGTGTGTTCCAGCTCAGAACTACCAGCTGTACCATCTTCAGACATCTCTTTCAACAACAACCTTCAGACGGAGTGTGTTGTCTTCACATTCAGTATATTCAGACCACTATCACTCAGTGAAGAAGCACTTGGAGTGATTCCTCACTGTTTTGAAAGAACAATAATATTTTCGAGTAAAGTCCCCCCCTGTAAGAGGTTAATTCATTTATTCCATTTATTATTATCATTATTATTATTATTATTTATTTATTAATATTGTTTTATTCCATCCTGACTCTATGAACCTGAACAACACATGATGGTTTTATCAGATGTCCATGAATCCAAATAGAAGTAAAAAAAGAAAAACGTTTATTCCTTCAGATATTTGTGATGTTTAAATGTTTTCCTTCATCAGTGAAGAACAAAGTCACACAAAGTACATGTGGAGCTGAGAGAGGAGGAAGAGAGGAGGAAGAGAGGAGGAAGAGAGGAGGAAGAGAGGAGGAAGAGAGGAGGAAGAGAGGAGGAAGAAGAGAGGAGGAAGAGAGGAGGAAGAAGAGGAGGAAGAAGAAGAGGAGGATGAGAGGAGGAAGAGAGGGAAGAAAGAATTGATGGGATGAGAGGAGGAAGAGAGGAGAAGAGAGGAGGAAGAAGAGAGGAGGAAGAGAGGAGGAAGAGATGGAGGAAGAGGCTGAAGAGAGGAGGAAGAGAGCGAGGATCTTCTTCCGAAGAGAGAAGTCATCCTGGCTTCAGGATCTTCTCTCGAGGAGCCCTTCTCTATCTTCCTCCGCCTCTATTCTTCCTCTTCTTCCTCTCTTCTTCCTTCTTCGTCCTCCTCCTCTTCTTCTCTTCTTCTCGAGGAGTCCGAGGAGGAGAGCAGCTTCTTCCGGCCGCTCTCTTCGGATTCTCTTCTTCCTCTCTTCTTCCTCTCTTCTTCCCTCCTCTTCTTCTTCTCTCCTTCCTCTCTCTTCCTCTCTTCTTCCTCCTCCTCTTCTTCCTCTCTTCTTCCTCTCTTTTCCTCTCTTTCTTCCTTCCGGAAGAACTTCCTCTCTTCTTCCTCCTTCTTCTTCCTCTCTTCTTCCTCTCTTCTTCCTCTCTTCTATCTCTCTTCTTCCTCTCTTCTACCTCTCTTCTACCTCTCTTCTTCCTCTCTTCTTCCTCTCTTCTTCCTCTCTTCTATCTCTCTTCTTCCTCTCTTCTTCCTCGAGCTCGCTTCCTCGCTTCCTCTCTCTTCTTCCGCCTCCTCTTCTGCTTCTCTTCTTCTCGCTTCTTCCGCTCTTCTTCCTCCTCCTCTTCTTCCTCTCTTCTTCCTCTCTTTTCCTCTCTTCTTCTTCTCTTCTTCCTCTCCTGCTTCCTCTCTTCTCCTCCTCTCTTCTTCTCCTCTTCTTCCTCTCTTCTCGCTCTTCGGCCCCCTCTCGGCTTCCTCCTCCTCCGAGCTCTTCCTCTCGGCCGCGCTTCGCCTCTCTTCTTCCTCCTCCTTCTTCCTCTCTTCTTCCTCTCTTCCTTCTCGCTGCTTCCCCTTGAGTCCTCTCTTCTTCCTCCTCTCTTCCTCCTCTCTTCCTCCTCTCTTCTTCCTCCTCTCTTCTTCCTCCTCCTCTCTCTTCGAGCTCGCTTCCCTCTCGGAGCCTCTCTTCTTCCTCCTCCGCTCTTCCGTCGCTTTTCCTCTCTTCCTTCTCGAGAGAGGAGAAGAGAGGAGGATGAGAAGAGTAGGAGGAGGAAGAGAGGAGGAGAAGAGAGGAAGAAGAGGAGGAGAGAGGAAGAGGGAAGAGATGATGAGAGGAGGAAGAGAGGAGGAAGAGAGGGAGGAAGAGAGGAGGAAGAGAGGAGGAAGAGAGGAGGAAGAAGAAGAGGAGGATGAGAGGAGGAAGAGAGGAGGAAGAAGAAGAGGAGGATGAGAGGAGGAAGAGAGGAGGAAGAGAGGAGGAAGAGAGGAGGAAGATGTATGATGTAAAGGCTGTTTAACAAGATAACACACAATTGATTATTACGTTGTCTGGAGTTTAACACAAGACACTTTAGACGAGAACATGTTTTCATGCTCACTTTGGAGATTTTGGGCTTTTTATCTTCCATCACGTCGTCTTTCAGACTGAAAACCAACAACCGAATTCTGATTGTGATTGAACTTGTACCATGTACCAGGCACCAGTCCCATTGTGAGTGGACGGCAGAGGGTGTAAGAAATAATGATGGTTTATTTTGTTTTAGTTTAAGGTTTCACATGTGTGAGGAACGTTTAAGGCTTGAGTTGGAAAAGAGATGAATGTAGAAGATTGTATCACCTGCATAAGGTTAAACTTTGTAATTAAAAACGCTTTCTTTAGGTTTGAGTAAGATGGCAAGTTTTGACTTGACTTGTTTTTTTAATTATTATTAAGAAGGTCAACATGTCAACATGTCAACACTCAGCATAATATCTCTAAATGTTTACCACAGACATTTATTCTGAACTCGCTTTGTCCCGAGCCGATACCTGGGGGAAGTTAATAAGCTAAACTTCAACGTGTGGAAGTAACTGACAACATCAGGCTGGATTTAACTGTTAGAACTAAATGTAACAAATAAATACAAATATATGAATGTAATTAATTGTTATTTATTAAAATAGTAATATCTGATACCAGTTATTTAAATCATCTGACAGGAACATTATGTATTTTGCTATATTAATTTTATTTGAATTTAAAAAAGGTTCCAGTTCAGGAACTTGATGCTTGATTTGAAACAGGATTTTAAAGATTTTAAAGATTTTATGACCATTAAAATAACCTGCAGTGTTATTCCAGAACAGAAACTACACAGTGCTAAATCAAATAATGTTATCGTTATTATAGTATACCTGTCGACCGCAGGTCAGTTAGCTGGAATGCCATGATGAAGCACATGCAGAAAGTTCTGGAAGAGGCGCTGAGCTATGAGTACTTATACACAAAGTATACATGTACACGGGATATTCACAAAGTATATATACATTGGGTACATAAACATAGTACTTTGGACACAAAATTAAATCAAATACACTGAAAGTAAAGCATCACTGCTCATTCTGTAACACTGCTATATGATATAAACATGTGTGTGAGTGTGTGTGTGTGTGTGTGTGTGTGTGTGTGTGTGTGTGTGTGTGTGTGTGTGTGTGTGTGTGTGTGTGTGTGTGTGTGAAAGCAGCAGGCTACATTTGTCTGTTGTTAGGTTCCCATGATGCTTTGTGCTCTCTGTGTAAAGTGCAATCCTTTTTATCAGCAGGAGTTTATATTTAATGTAACTAGCAACACACACACACACACACACACACACACACACACACACACACACACACACACACACACACACATATACACACACACACACACACACACACACACACATACCTTTTTTTAACACCAAAGGAAAGGTATATGAGAAGCTCTACTTCTACCTCCTTACTTTGTCCACACTCATCTTCAACTCCTTCACTTTGATCTCACCGTTGAGCTGTTTCTTGCACGGTGACAACACGTGTCCACAGACTCACAAGCTCAAGACAACAGCTGCTAATAAATAAATCAGCATGTGAGTATTGTACAGTATAAGTATTGTCTATGGATGTGCTTCCAGGGTTCAGTGTGGTTAAGGCCTGAGGGTGTTTGTTAGTCTTGTGGTGCACGCTTTGATGGACCTGAAGCGCCTTCCTGAAGGCAGCGGGACAAACAAGTGATGTGTCGGGTGAGAAGATCCTAAATATCTAATACTGTGGACTCTTGTTAGTCTGTAGCATCATTCTCTCTAATTCATTACATTATTAATACTGAATATATCTAATCAGTGGACCACTAGAATAATGGGGACTGATTGATGGGGTCCAGTTTCACTTCCTGTTTGAAGTTTAAGTAACAGAAGCACTGCGTCACAGGAAGGACAGAGCTCTGATTGAAATGAGTGAGACAGATTCAAAGATCACTCTGCACATTGGTTCCTGTCCCTCACCAGTGTGTTTGTCCCTGCAGTCCTTCACTTTCTTTAGTCCTCTCTCTGAGTCCGTCCTCCTCTCACTCTTCGGTTCCCGTTGGCTCGGTTCAGTCACAATCTGTCCTCGGCTGTGAAACCTGTTCATCTCGCTCCACTGAGCAGCTCGGCTGAAGATGAAACTTTGTTCGTTGTCTCCTCCTGTCAAAGGAAACCCCGTGTGACAGCACACACACTTCTTCACACTTTGAACTGCAGAAACTTGGGAAAAAACTCAATCATAATTGTGGGGTTTAAAAGTTCTGAGGACACTATGACTGCCTTTCAAATCAAACCAGCAAACTTCTGAATGTTCAAAATAATATTTATTTAAAGTGATGATAACAGCATTTTGATAATACTCAGTTGAGGGCACTTTCTGCGCCACCAAGTCCACAGGCCGAATCAATAAAAACCCAGTTAACTGTCTGTTGGATCAGCAAGAAGTGCACAAACTTCTCATAAACAATTTGACTAGTTCAACACAGAAGGGTGTCGTCTCTTCTCATTGGTCCACATTGGTGCGGTCACGCCCCTTGGAGAGCAGCATTATGACGAGATGGTTTGTAGACCTGTACATTTTCTACAGGATTTTCTAAAGAGAAACGTACCTGATGGGTTTTACATTCATAACTAATATAGTGCTCATTATACATGTTGTGCAGAAATACATGTTGATTGAGGTGGACAAATACATGCGATAATCATCAAGTGTCAATTAATACAATCAGGATTATTTACTTCACATAATCAAGTCTTAAAGGAAAGTTATATGTATATTAAATCTTTAGGCTGATGATGTCTAAGTGCTTTTTAAACGTGCATATGAATATTGTGAGATTATCAACAAATACTTAATTCTTCACTGGAGGCAGTTTGAGGCTTTCAAACGTGCAAACAGAAAAACATTATTTTCTGCACATAAAACTGTAAAATGTGTCAGAAAGACGAGTTGTGTTGTTGAAGTGTGGAATAGTTCAGTTTGTAACTAATCAGTTTGTTGTTAAATGGATTTGTACGGATGCACCGATCGTGAAGTTCTGGGCCGATGTTTTTTAAGTTATTTATTTTTTTAAGTTATTTATTTATTATTGTTGTTATTTATTTATTATTGTTGTAATTTATGTATTTTCTGTTGTTATTTATGTATTTTCTGTTGTTATTTATGTATTTTCTGTTGTTATTTATTTTCTGTTATTTATTTTATTTTTGTTATTATTTATTTATTTTCTGTTGTTATTTATTAATTTTGTGTTGTTATTTATTTATATTTTGTTGTTATTTATTTGCTGTTGTTATTTATTTATTTTCTGTAGTTATTTATTTATTTTTTGTTGTTATTTATTTATTTTGTGTTATTTATTTTGTGTTGTTATTTATTTTTTGTTATTCATTTATTTTTTGTTGTTATTTATTTATTTCTGTTATTTATTTATTTTCTGTTGTTATATATTACATTTTTGTTGTTATTTATTTATTTTCTGTAGTTATTTATTTATTTTTTGTTGTTATTTATTTATTTTGTGTTATTTATTTTGTGTTGTTATTTATTTTTTGTTATTTATTTATTTTTGTTGTTATTTATTTATTTTCTATTGTTATTTATCCCTTTTGTGACAAAGACATCGTAATTATAAAAATCTGCAGAGCTGAACACTGTCGACACGAGGGAAATATCGTCCGATACCAACGTTCAGCCGGTAAATCAGAGCGTTGCTTTTTATTTATTTTTAGCTTTTATCTTTTTTATTTCCCAGAAATTCTTAAGTTTTGAAGACGTCAAACTGAGATGGAATGTTTTTAAATACATTCATTAATTGAGGGAATTGCAGATTAATTGAACATAATCGTTAGCTGCTACCCCCCAGTCGTCACGCTCTTTGTTTCATTCCTTTTATTTAGTTGTGCGTTGGTGATGGAGGACGATGTCGTTATATTCCTGCTTCACATTCTATAATCTCCATTCTGGATTTCTTTACGTTAGGCCTGAGTTTCTGCCTAAAGTGAAGGAGCTCAGACACGGATGGATTAATGAACGAGCCGGTGGGTCCAAGGTTCCATAGTGTCAGCCCCAGCCCCCCGGTCTTCACCTGCAAATTGTTACTTAAAGTGACACGGAGCGACCAGCAAGATACAAACATACAAAATGACTGCAAAAACACATAAAATGAGACAAAGAGACACAAAACATTGAACTGAAGGGTAAGACGTGAAAGCAGTTGAAGTGAAAGTGTTGAAGACAGGCAGTGTGTCCACTGACAGCATTTTGAATGATAATGAAAGTGTAAGATAAATTGTGTTCAGAACAATTGTCAGTTGATGGCGTGTGTGAGAGCAGTCCAAGTTTCACTAAAAATCAACATTTACTTAATTTCTGTTTACACCTGGCATGTAGGTTTAATGACCCCTAACAAACTGTAACCTCTGTGTCATCAGCTCGTTAACAATCAGAGCTTGTTAAGATTTAGACCTTGTTAAGTTTCAGAGCTCGTTAAGATTTAGAACTCGTTGAGACTCTGAACTCTTTAACTCAGACATCACATTTGAAGAAAACCTTTCCTTTGCAGCCGCTCCTGTCCTGAACACATCTTCTATAAGACTCTAGAAATGTGTGTGTGTGTGTGTGTGTGTGTGTGTGTGTGTGTGTGTGTGTGCCATTATAATCCCATTAGACCCCCTCCACTGACTCTACTGTGCTTGTATTACTGCAGAGAGGGGGAAACAGATGCAGCAGAATAAGTGAAGATATTTAAAATAAACCAGTTGAAAGTTGTTCATGTTGCTGTTTCTGTCTGCAGACCAGGAGCCCCAGCAGAGCCTGAGGCCCCTCAGAGCCACACATACACACGCACACACACACGCACACACACACACACACACACACACACACACACACACACACACACACACACACACACACACAGCCTCAGGGGCCCCTGATCGTCTGATGACGATCAGGGGCCCCTGAGGCTGTGTGTGTGGGTTTTATTTTGTAGTTTACCAGAATAAGAGCTCTGCAACAGAGCGTCCTGCAGCAGGTGTGAACATAATATCTTCCTTCTGGCTCTGAGAATCCGAGCGTGACTGTTTGTAGTTCGCTGTGTGTTTATATTTACAGAACTCAAAAGTTACAATTTTGTGTTTGTTTTTTTCTTTACTCTCTCAAGATTTTTATTTCAAAAGCTACCATCTCTTCTCAGGCGCTCTAAACTTAAATTAAAAATATAATATATAAGAATACAAAATGTGGCAAACACGCAGTGGCAGTAAGTATGTTAAGGCAGCAGTATAATTTATAATATAGTTATAAAGTGTGGATGTATCGGGGGCCGTCTGTGAAAGTGTCATTTAAAATAATCCAATTATTGCAGACAAACATGTTCCTGCGGAGCAGATCTGAAGACGTGAACACTTTAATAACAACGTCACTCCAAAAACTAACGCAGAAAATGTAACATGACGACAAATCTTCAGATAAATTAGAGTCAGAACAAAAACAAATCCATTAAAATTATTCTCTTCCTCATTAATACATGAAACTAGCAGAAGTGTGACGTTTGTTCCTCCTCAGCTGTTTATATTTTATATATATTTTATATTTATTATATTAATATTCACACAGCAGCAGTGGAAACAAACATCCGTCACGTTTTAGTTTTAACATTTTCTGGAAATTCTGTTCAAATTTGAGCTGAACTTTGAAACCTGACTGAAAACATAAATATAGAAAAACAGCAGAATGTGTAATTTCCTCTCAGAAACATTCAGATCTGCTGCTCTGCTCTGATTGGCTGCTGGGGGCAGATGGGGTCATCTGATTGGCCGCAGCGGTTGATACTGAGAACCTGCAGCCCCACTCAGCGACTAGGGTCAGTTCGTCACCATGGCAACAACATCAGCCACACACACACACACACACACACACACACACACACACACACACACACACACACACACACACACACACACACACACACACAGTGTATTAAAGGCTGTCAGCTCCTCAGACCCACTGGAGCTGCAGGACTTTCAGCCTCATTGGTCCCTGAAGGCCTTTTAGTTTCGCTGCACAAGTAAAACATGAAACTAGCGTTCAGTCACGTGACCGTCAGGAGAAGAGTGTCCTCGTGCTCGTAGCTCCCACAGTTACTCAGAGGGAACGCAGTTATTCGTTTCATAAAGAAAGTTACTGAACACTTATTTATCCTTTAATAAAGATGATCTCATGAAGCTGCAGGTCTGAAACAAACACTGTGTGTTCTGTTGGATTCAAGTTGGAACATTAATCTCATGATACAAAACACACAACTGTGACCTGAGAAGTAATGCACTTTCATGAACTCAGATGGAATCAGAATTTAGAAACAGGTTTGTTTGGTCTAACTATAGAATAACATTCAAACGCGAACGAGAACTAGTCCGTAGGAAAGTGAAGATGAGCTCTCAGGAATTCTTAAACAAACCAGTAATTTGATTTGACCTCATTCTTCTTCTACATGTGTATTTATGTGACGGCACTCAGGAGGCCCCTCACTGAAAGTCATTTTCACATAAAAGTATTTTCACTATAAAGATAAAGAACATGAAGAACAGCAGTTATTCAGATCTTCTCTTGGATCCAAATTAAGAATTGAGAGCAGCTTGGTTCATTTCCCCTTGTGGCCAATCAGAGAGCTCTTTAGGTTCTTTACGCTCTTAAGGTTCTTTACGCTCTTTAGGTTCATTACGCCCTTTAGGTTCTTTATGCTCTTTACGCTCATTAGGTTCTTTACGCTCTTTACACTCTCTAGGTTCTTTACGCTCTTTGAGCTCTTTACACTCTTTACACTCTTTACACTCTTTAGATTCTTTACGCTCTTTAGGTCCTTTACGCTCTTTACGCTCTTTGAGCTCTTTACGCTCTTTACGCTCTTTACGCTCTTTACGCTCTTTACGCTCTTTACGCTCTTTACGCTCTTTAGTTTCTTTACGCTCTTTATGTTCTTTAGGGTCTTTACATTCTTTAGGTTCTTTACGCTCTTTAGGTTCTTTAAGCTTTTTGAGCTCTATAGGTTCTTTAGGCTCTTTATGCTCTTTATGTTCTTTATGCTCTTTAGATTCTTTACGCTCTTTAGGTTCTTTACGCTCTTTAAACTCTTTAGGTTCTTTACGCTCTTTAGGTTCTTAACGCTCTTTGAGCTCTTTGAGCTCTTTACACTCTTTACACTCTTTAGTTTCTTTACGCTCTTTATGTTCTTTAGGGTCTTTACGTTCTTTAGATTCTTTACGCTCTTTAGGTTCTTTACGCTCTTTAAACTCTTTAGGTTCTTTACGCTCTTTACACTCTTTACACTCTTTAGGTTCTTTACTCTCTTTATGCTCTTTAGTTTCTTTACGCTCCTTAGGTTCTTAACGCTCTTTACGCTCTTTAGGTTCTTTACGCTCTTTGAGCTCTTTACGCTCTTTATGCTCTTTAGGTTCTTTACGCTCTTTAGGTTCTTTACGCTCTTTACGCTCTTTATGCTCTTTAGGTTCTTTCCGTCCTTTATGCTTTTTAGGTTCTTTACGCTCTTTACGCTCTTTAGGTTCTTTACGCTCTTTGAGCTCTTTAGATTCTTTACGCTCTTTAGGTTCTTTACGCTCTTTATGCTCTTTAGATTCTTTACGCTCTTTAGGTTCTTTACGCTCTTTACACTCTTTAGGTTTTTTACGCTCTTTGAGCTCTTTACGCTTTTTATGCTCTTTATGCTCTTTATGCTCTTTAGGTTCTTTACGCTCTTTGAGCTCTTTACGCTCTTTACACTCTTTACGCTCTTTAGGTTCTTTACGCTCTTAGGTTCTTTACGCTCTTTACGCTCTTTGAGCTCTTTGAGCTCTTTACGCTCTTTACACTCTTTACGCTCTTTAGGTTCTTTACGCTCTTAGGTTCTTTACACTCTTTACACTCTTTAGTTTCTTTACGCTCTTTGTGTTCTTTAGGGTCTTTACGTTCTTTAGGTTCTTTACGCTCTTTAGGTTCTTTAAGCTTTTTGAGCTCTATAGGTTCTTTAGGCTCTTTATGCTCTTTATGTTCTTTATGCTCTTTGAGCTCTTTACGCTCTTTAGGTTTTTTACGCTATTTGAGCTCTATAGGTTCTTCATGCTCTTTAGGTTCTTTACGCTCTTTGAGGTCTTTAGATTCTTTACACTCTTTAGATTCTTTACGGTCTTTATGCTCTTTAGATTCTCTACACTCTTTAGGCTCTTTACACTCTTTACGCTCTTTAGGTTCTTTACTCTCTTTATGCTCTTTAGTTTCTTTACGCTCTTTAGGTTCTTTACGCTCTTTAGGTTCTTTACGCTCTTTATGCTCTTTAGCTTCTTTACGCTCTTTGAGCTCTTTACGCTCTTTACACTCTTTTGCTTCTTTACGCTCTTTATGCTCTTTAGGTTCTTTACGCTCTTTGAGCTCTTTAGGTTCTTTACGCTCTTTGAGCTCTTTATGCTCTTTACGCTCTTTACACTCTTTAGGTTCTTTACGCTCTTTATGCTCTTTAGCTTCTTTACGCTCTTTGAGCTCTTTACGCTCTTTACGCTCTTTATACTCTTTAGGTTCTTTACGCTCTTTATGCTCTTTGAGCTCTTTACGCTCTTTACACTCTTTAGGTTCTTTACGCTCTTTATGCTCTTTACCTTCTTTAAGCTCTTTATGCTCTTTACCTTCTTTACGCTCTTTACGCTCTTTAGGTTCTTTACGCTCTTTATGCTCTTTAGGTTCTTTACGCTCTTTGAGCTCTTTAGGTTCTTTACGCTCTTTGAGCTCTTTACGCTCTTTACGCTCTTTACACTCTTTAGGTTCTTTACGCTCTTTATGCTCTTTAGCTTCTTTACGCTCTTTATGCTCTTTAGGTTCTTTACGCTCTTTGAGCTCTTTAGGTTCTTCACGCTCTTTGAGCTCTTTACGCTCTTTACGCTCTTTACGCTCTTTACGCTCTTTACACTCTTTAGGTTCTTTACGCTCTTTATGCTCTTTACCTTCTTTAAGCTCTTTATGCTCTTTACCTTCTTTACGCTCTTTATGCTCTTTAGGTTCTTTACGCTCCTTAGGTTCTTTTCTCTCTTTTGGTTCTTTTCACATTTCTTTGCTGGATTGCTGAGCTTTCTGAAACATTGTTTAATGGAATATTAAAAAGCATCTTTCCAGCAGATAACCTGCATCAGGCAGATCTCTGTGCAAGAGTTTATACTTTCCAAACAACAACCTTTATTCTGGAAGAAGTATTTGTTTCTTAAAAAATGTTTACATATATATATATATATATATATATATATATATATATATATATATATATATATATATATAATATATACACATATATATAATATATACATGTGTATATTAGATAATGAGGAATTGATTTCAGACAGATGTAATCTAACATCTGTCACAGCTTGTATCAGGTGTTAACCATAAACATGAGCAGCTTGGTTTCAGACACAATACTGAGAGATGCACAGACACACAGTGGTAATAAATATCATATATCACCTTCAGGACTTATTGATGATTCATGTTGCGATTATAAAAGCTTAACAAGAAAGCAAACACTGTTAAATCAACAGGTTTAAGTTGTAGCAGCTCTTCTAGCAGCAGGGCGCGGCCATGTTGGATCTCTAAATCTAACCGTCGTGATTTGCAGGTTTGCTTTCTAAACTATTAACGTTTCACAACAACAACAGCGAGATGTAAAACGTTGATACACATGAGGTCAGTGGACAGTCCAGCTTTATGTGGATGAGCTTTCACTCTTTATGTCTTGAAACAACCTGAACATGAAGACAGAAGTAAAGTTCAAACAGAAACAAAAGTGTTTCTCTCAGTCTGGAAGTTTCTCCTGCATCTACCATCAACCTTCAGTCTCTGGAGGAAAGAAAGAAAAGAGGATCCTGATGTTTTCAGCTCACCTGAGAGCTGCTGTCCGTCTCACTGAGAGGAAGAAGAAACACAGTTTACCTGCTGACAGCAGCTGAATGCAAAGAGTCAAACACCTGTGACGGACTGAAGTAAACAGGAAGGAAGTCAGCCGTCCTGAGCTCCACCCTGTCAGTCACAAGTCCTCCCCCAGGAAGAGGACGGTGTGAAGGAGAGGTGGGGACGGGGGGGTGATATGGAGTCAAACATCTTCAGATATTCAGCGAGTTGACGGTCACTACAGAGAGTAAACACACACAGGTTCATGTATTACTATCAATGTGAGGTCCTTAATCATTACCTTAATTATGACGACATTTTTACAAAGTGAGGACTTTTTAAGAAAGTGAGGACATTGTTGGCAAGTGGGGACTATTTGAAGACATTGGCTGTTTAAGAGAGTGAGTGTTATTATCCTGGTTGTTCTGTCATTAGTCAAGTATAGCAGTACACACACACACACACACAGGGGGCGGCTGTGTCTCAGGAGGTAGAGTGGTCGTCCACCGGTTGGAAGGTTGGTGGAGTCAGCATGTCGAAGTGTCCTTGGGCAAGATACTGAACCCCAAATTTCTTCCCATGGCCAACGGTGTGTGAGTGTGTATGAATGGTTACAATACTGAAGAGCTGATGTGCACCTTGTATGGTAGCCTCTGACTCTGTGTGAATGGGTGAATGACATGTGTTGTAAAGTGCTTTGAGTGATTGGAAAAGCGCTTTATAAAAGCAGTCCATTTAAACACACACACTCCTTCCTGCTGAGCTGTCACTCAGATGCACTGTGTACAGAAGCAGCAGGTCACATGATAAAGCAGACGACCTGCTGCTGTGAATCCATCGGAGTTCATTTTAAAATGCAGTCTGAGCTGAAATCCTGCTGAGATTCAGTCCTTCTGCCAGTCTCTGAACATCCACTTACAAAATGTTGCATTTGAGTCTTTTTTAAATTTGTGCAGACTGTTTTCTGTAAACGTTAGTTTTGTGATTGCTCAGTTTGTGGATGTGTCACTGATTGTTCTGAAGGAGGCTCAACAGTCTTTCTTTCTTTATTGTTTCCTTTTGCAAAGAAAGTAGTGAAATGTGGACACAAAATACAGTTCTGGTCTTAAACCAGCCATCAGTGTGACTCAGGGATCAAACTGCAGATTTAGATGAACAGAGACCAACATGGCAACAACTTCAAATATTGTGTTCAGCACAAAGTCCCGTGTGTCAGTCCCTCAGTGTTTGCTGCTGGACAGGGACGGGCCGGCTTTCTGTCCCCAGAGTCAACACCAAACACTTAGAAGCAGCGCTCAGTTTTCAGCCTCCATACGTCTGATGTATTGCACTCAGCCATTAGTTACAGAAGAGAAATCCTGATGGAAATAGTCAGTATTGATATTGCATATGGATTAAACTTCATATTGTCATCTCCAGAGAAATGCTTCAGTGAGTTCAAACTGTCTAAAATGACCTTCAGTTTATTTATATTCTGAAGGAAGCAGAAAATGAGCAGAATGTATCCTATAATGAGCAGGAAGTAACTCAAAATGAGCAGGAGGTAACTCAAAATGATCAGGAAGTATCTCAAAATGAGCAGGAGGTAACTCAAAAAGAGCAGGAAGTATCTCAAAATGAGTAGGAAGTAACTTAAAAGGAGGAAGTTACTTAAAATGAGCAGGAAGTACCTCAAAATGAGGAGGAAGTTACTTAAAATGAGCAGGAAGTAACTCACGATGAGCAGGAAGTATCTCAAAATGAGCAGGAAGTAACTTAAAAATGAGGAGGAAGTACTTCAAAATGAGGAGGAAGTAACTTAAAATGAGGAGGAAGTAACTTAAAATGAGCAGGAAGTAACTCAAAATGAGGAGGAAGTTACTTAAAATCAGCAGGAAGTAACTCAAAATGAGTAGGAAGTAACTCAAAATGAGCAGGGAGCTACTTAAAATGAGCAGGAAATAACTCAAAATGAGTAGGGAGTATCTCAAAATGAGCAGGAAGTAACTCAAAATGAGCAGGAAGTTACTTATAATGAAGAGGAAGTAACTCAGAATGAGGAGGAAGTTACTTATAATGAGCAGGAGCTAACTCAAAATGAGCAGGAAGTATCTCAAAATGAGGAGGAAGTAACTTAAAATGAGGAGGAAGTTACTTAAAATGAGCAGGAAGTACCTCAAATTGAGCAGGAAGTAACTCAAAATGAGCAGGAAGTAACTTAAAATGAGGAGGAAGTTACTTAAAATGAGCAGGAAGTACCTCAAATTGAGCTGGAAGTAACTCAAATGAGGAGGAAGTAAATCAAAATGAGGAGGAAGTTACTTAAAATGAAGGGGAAGTAACTCAGAATGAGCAGGAAATAACTCAGAATGAGCAGGAAGTAACTCAGAATGAGGAGGAAGTTACTTAAAATGAGCAGGAAGTAACTCAAAATGAGCAGGAAGTAACTCAAAACGAGAAGAAAGTAACTAAAAATGAGTAGGAAGTAACTCAAAATGAGCAGGAAGCTACTTAAAATGAGCAAGAAATAACTCAAAATGAGTAGGGAGTATCTCAAAATGAGCAGGAAATAACTCAGAATGAGCAGGAAGTAACTCAGAATGAGGAGGAAGTTACTTAAAATGAGCAGGAAGTACCTCAAATTGAGCTGGAAGTATCTCAAAATGAGCATGAAGTACCTCAAAATGAGCAGGAAGTAACTCAAAATGAGAAGAAAGTAACTAAAAATGAGGAGGAAGTAACTCAAAATGAGTAGGAAGTAACTCAAAATGAGCAGGAAGCTACTTAAAATGAGCAGGAAATAACTCAAAATGAGTAGGGAGTATCTTAAAATGAGCAGGAAGTAACTCAAAATGAGCAGGAAGTTACTTATAATGAAGAGGAAGTAACTCAGAATGAGGAGGAAGTTACTTAAAATGAGCAGGAGCTAACTCAAAATGAGCAGGACGTATCTCAAAATGAGGAGGAAGTAAGTTGAAATGAGGAGGAAGTTACTTGAAATGAGCAGGAAGTACCTCAAATTGAGCTGGAAGTATCTCAAAATGAGCAGGAAGTAACTTAAAATGAGGAGGAAGTACCTCACATTGAGCAGGAAGTACCTCAAAATGAGGAGGAAGTTACTTAAAATGAGCAGGAAGTAACTCACGATGAGCAGGAAGTATCTCAAAATGAGCAGGAAGTAACTTAAAAATGAGGAGGAAGTACTTCAAAATGAGGAGGAAGTAACTTAAAATGAGGAGGAAGTAACTTAAAATGAGCAGGAAGTAACTCAAAATGAGGAGGAAGTTACTTAAAATCAGCAGGAAGTAACTCAAAATGAGTAGGAAGTAACTCAAAATGAGCAGGGAGCTACTTAAAATGAGCAGGAAATAACTCAAAATGAGTAGGGAGTATCTCAAAATGAGCAGGAAGTAACTCAAAATGAGCAGGAAGTTACTTATAATGAAGAGGAAGTAACTCAGAATGAGGAGGAAGTTACTTATAATGAGCAGGAGCTAACTCAAAATGAGCAGGAAGTATCTCAAAATGAGGAGGAAGTAGTTGAAATGAGGAGGAAGTTACTTGAAATGAGCAGGAAGTACCTCAAATTGAGCTGGAAGTATCTCAAAATGAGCAGGAAGTAACTTAAAATGAGGAGGAAGTTACTTAAAATGAGCAGGAAGTACCTCAAATTGAGCAGGAAGTAACTCAAAATGAGCAGGAAGTAACTTAAAATGAGGAGGAAGTACTTAAAATGAGCAGGAAGTACCTCAAATTGAGCTGGAAGTAACTCAAATGAGGAGGAAGTAAATCAAAATGAGGAGGAAGTTACTTAAAATGAAGGGGAAGTAACTCAGAATGAGCAGGAAATAACTCAGAATGAGCAGGAAGTAACTCAGAATGAGGAGGAAGTTACTTAAAATGAGCAGGAAGTAACTCAAAATGAGCAGGAAGTAACTCAAAACGAGAAGAAAGTAACTAAAAATGAGTAGGAAGTAACTCAAAATGAGCAGGAAGCTACTTAAAATGAGCAAGAAATAACTCAAAATGAGTAGGGAGTATCTCAAAATGAGCAGGAAATAACTCAGAATGAGCAGGAAGTAACTCAGAATGAGGAGGAAGTTACTTAAAATGAGCAGGAAGTACCTCAAATTGAGCTGGAAGTATCTCAAAATGAGCATGAAGTACCTCAAAATGAGCAGGAAGTAACTCAAAATGAGAAGAAAGTAACTAAAAATGAGGAGGAAGTAACTCAAAATGAGTAGGAAGTAACTCAAAATGAGCAGGAAGCTACTTAAAATGAGCAGGAAATAACTCAAAATGAGTAGGGAGTATCTTAAAATGAGCAGGAAGTAACTCAAAATGAGCAGGAAGTTACTTATAATGAAGAGGAAGTAACTCAGAATGAGGAGGAAGTTACTTAAAATGAGCAGGAGCTAACTCAAAATGAGCAGGAAGTATCTCAAAATGAGGAGGAAGTAAGTTGAAATGAGGAGGAAGTTACTTGAAATGAGCAGGAAGTACCTCAAATTGAGCTGGAAGTATCTCAAAATGAGCAGGAAGTAACTTAAAATGAGGAGGAAGTACCTCACATTGAGCAGGAAGTAACTCAAAATGAGCAGGAAGTAACTTAAATTGAGGAGCTCTCCTCATGTCTCTGCAGCTGTCCTTATGTCTCTGCAGCTGTCGTCATGTCTCTGCAGCTGTCCTCATGTCTCTTCAGCTGTCCTTATGTCTCTGCAGCTGTCCTTATGTCTCTGCAGCTGTCCTGTTGTCTCTGCAGCTGTCCTCATGTCTCTGCAGCTGTCCTCATGTCTATACAGCTCTCCTCATGTCTCTGCAGCTGTCCTTATGTCTCTGCAGCTGTCCTCATGTCTCTGCAGCTGTCCTCATGTCTCTGCAGCTGTCCTCATGTCTCTTCAGCTGTCATGTCTCTGCAGCTATCCTCATGTCTCTGCAGCTGTCCTCATTTCTCTGCAGCTGTCCTCATGCTTCTGCAGCTGTCCTCATGTCTCTGCAGCTATCCTCATGTCTCTGCAGCTGTCATCATGTCTCTGTAGCAGTCCTCATGTCTCTGCAGCTGTCCTCATGTATCTGCAGCAGTCCTCATGTCTCTGCAGCTGTCCTCTTGTCTCTGCAGCTGTCCTCATCTCTGAGCAGCTGTCCTCAACTCTGCAGCTGTCCTCATGTCTCTGCAGCTGTCCTTATGTCTCTGTGGCTGTCCTTATGTCTCTGCAGCTGTCATCATGTCTCTGCAAATGTCCTCATGACTCTTCAGCTGTCATGTCTCTGCAGCTGTCCTCTTGTCTCTGGAGCTGTCATCATGTCTCTGCAGCTGTCCTCATGACTCTTCAGCTGTCCTTATGTCTCTGCAGCTGTCCTCATGTCTATGCAGCTCTCCTCATGTCTCTGCAGCGGTCCTCATGTCTCTTCAGCTGTCCTCATGTCTCTGCAGCTGTCCTCATGACTCTGCAGCTGTCATCATGTCTCTGTAGCAGTCCTCATGTCTCTGCAGCTGTCCTCATGTCTCTGCAGCTGTCCTCATGACTCTGCAGCTGTCATCATGTCTCTGTAGCTGTCCTCATGTCTCTTCAGCTGTCCTTATATCTCTGTAGCTGTCCTCATGTCTCTGCAGCTGTCATCATGTCTCTGTAGCAGTCCTCATGTCTCTGCAGCTGTCCTCATGTCTCTGCAGCTGTCCTCATGTCTCTGCAGCTGTCCTCATGTCTATGCAGCTCTCCTCATGTCTCTGCAGCTGTCCTCATGTCTCTGCAGCTGTCATCATGTCTCTGTAGCAGTCCTCATGTCTCTGCAGCTGTCCTCATGTATCTGCAGCAGTCCTCATGTCTCTGCAGCTGTCCTCTTGTCTCTGCAGCTGTCCTCATCTCTGAGCAGCTGTCCTCAACTCTGCAGCTGTCCTCATGTCTCTGCAGCTGTCATTATGTCTCTGCAGCTGTCCTCATGTCTCTGCAGCTGCCATGTCTCTGCAGCAGTCCTCATGTCTCTGCAGCTGTCCTTATGTCTCTGTGGCTGTCATCATGTCACTGCAGCTGTCCTCATGTCTCTGCAGCTGTCCTCATGTCTCTGCAGCTGCCATGTCTCTGCAGCAGTCCTCATGTCTCTGCAGCTGTCCTTATGTCTACGCAGCTGTCCTTATGTCTCTGCAGCTGTCATCATGTCTCTGCAGCTGTCCTCATGAATCTTCAGCTGTCATGTCTCTGCAGCTGTCCTCATGTCTCTGCAGCTGTCCTCATGTCTCTGCAGCTGTCCTCATGAATCTTCAGCTGTCATGTCTCTGCAGCTGTCCTCTTGTCTCTGCAGCTGTCCTCATGTCTCTGCAGCTGTCTTCATGTCTATGCAGGTGTCCTCATGTCTCTGCAGCTGTCCATATGTCTCTGCAGCTGTCCTCATGTCTCTGCAGCTGTCCTCATGTCTCTGCAGCTGTCCTCATGTCTCTGCAGCTGTCCTCATGTCTATGTAGGTGTCCTTATGTCTCTGCAGCTGTCCATATGTCTCTGCAGCTGTCCTCATGTCTCTGCAGCTGTCCTCATGTCTCTGCAGCTGTCCTTATGTCTCTGCAGCTGTCCTCATGTCTCTGCAGCTGTCATGTCTCTGCAGCAGTCCTCATGTCTCTGCAGCTGTCCTTATGTCTCTGTGGCTGTCCTTATGTCTCTGCAGCTGTCATCATGTCTATGCAGCTGTCCTCATGACTCTTCAGCTGTCATGTCTCTGCAGCTGTCCTCTTGTCTCTGCAGCTGTCCTCATGTCTCTGCAGCTGTCCTCATGTCTCTGCAGCTGTCCATATGTCTCTGCAGCTGTCCTCATGTCTCTGCAGCTGTCCTCATGTCTCTGCAGCTGTCCTCATGTATCTGCAGCTGTCCTTATGTCTCTGCAGCTGTCCTCATGTCTATGCAGCTCTCCTCATGTCTCTGCAGCTATCCTCATGTCTCTGCAGCTGTCCTCATGTCTCTGCAGCTATCCTCATGTCTCTGCAGCTGTCCTCATGTCTCTTCAGCTGTCATGTCTCTGCAGCTGTCCTTATGTCTCTGCAGCTCTCCTCATGACTCTGCAGCTGTCCTTATGTCTCTGCAGCTGTCCTCATGTCTCTGCAGCTGTCCTCTTGTCTCTGGAGCTGTCATCATGTCTCTGCAGCTGTCCTCATGACTCTTCAGCTGTCCTTATGTCTCTGCAGCTGTCCTCATGTCTATGCAGCTCTCCTCATGTCTCTGCAGCGGTCCTCATGTCTCTTCAGCTGTCCTCATGTCTCTGCAGCTGTCCTCATGACTCTGCAGCTGTCATCATGTCTCTGTAGCAGTCCTCATGTCTCTGCAGCTGTCCTCATGTCTCTGCAGCTGTCCTCATGACTCTGCAGCTGTCATCATGTCTCTGTAGCTGTCCTCATGTCTCTTCAGCTGTCCTTATGTCTCTGTAGCTGTCCTCATGTCTCTGCAGCTGTCATCATGTCTCTGTAGCAGTCCTCATGTCTCTGCAGCTGTCCTCATGTCTCTGCAGCTGTCCTCATGTCTCTGCAGCTGTCCTCATGTCTATGCAGCTCTCCTCATGTCTCTGCAGCTGTCCTCATGTCTCTGCAGCTGTCATCATGTCTCTGTAGCAGTCCTCATGTCTCTGCAGCTGTCCTCATGTATCTGCAGCAGTCCTCATGTCTCTGCAGCTGTCCTCTTGTCTCTGCAGCTGTCCTCATCTCTGAGCAGCTGTCCTCAACTCTGCAGCTGTCCTCATGTCTCTGCAGCTGTCATTATGTCTCTGCAGCTGTCCTCATGTCTCTGCAGCTGCCATGTCTCTGCAGCAGTCCTCATGTCTCTGCAGCTGTCCTTATGTCTCTGTGGCTGTCATCATGTCACTGCAGCTGTCCTCATGTCTCTGCAGCTGTCCTCATGTCTCTGCAGCTGCCATGTCTCTGCAGCAGTCCTCATGTCTCTGCAGCTGTCCTTATGTCTACGCAGCTGTCCTTATGTCTCTGCAGCTGTCATCATGTCTCTGCAGCTGTCCTCATGAATCTTCAGCTGTCATGTCTCTGCAGCTGTCCTCATGTCTCTGCAGCTGTCCTCATGTCTCTGCAGCTGTCCTCATGAATCTTCAGCTGTCATGTCTCTGCAGCTGTCCTCTTGTCTCTGCAGCTGTCCTCATGTCTCTGCAGCTGTCTTCATGTCTATGCAGGTGTCCTCATGTCTCTGCAGCTGTCCATATGTCTCTGCAGCTGTCCTCATGTCTCTGCAGCTGTCCTCATGTCTCTGCAGCTGTCCTCATGTCTCTGCAGCTGTCCTCATGTCTATGTAGGTGTCCTTATGTCTCTGCAGCTGTCCATATGTCTCTGCAGCTGTCCTCATGTCTCTGCAGCTGTCCTCATGTCTCTGCAGCTGTCCTTATGTCTCTGCAGCTGTCCTCATGTCTCTGCAGCTGTCATGTCTCTGCAGCAGTCCTCATGTCTCTGCAGCTGTCCTTATGTCTCTGTGGCTGTCCTTATGTCTCTGCAGCTGTCATCATGTCTATGCAGCTGTCCTCATGACTCTTCAGCTGTCATGTCTCTGCAGCTGTCCTCTTGTCTCTGCAGCTGTCCTCATGTCTCTGCAGCTGTCCTCATGTCTCTGCAGCTGTCCATATGTCTCTGCAGCTGTCCTCATGTCTCTGCAGCTGTCCTCATGTCTCTGCAGCTGTCCTCATGTCTCTGCAGCTGTCCTCATGTATCTGCAGCTGTCCTTATGTCTCTGCAGCTGTCCTCATGTCTATGCAGCTCTCCTCATGTCTCTGCAGCTATCCTCATGTCTCTGCAGCTGTCCTCATGTCTCTGCAGCTATCCTCATGTCTCTGCAGCTGTCCTCATGTCTCTTCAGCTGTCATGTCTCTGCAGCTGTCCTTATGTCTCTGCAGCTCTCCTCATGACTCTGCAGCTGTCCTTATGTCTCTGCAGCTGTCCTCATGTCTCTGCAGCTGTCCTCTTGTCTCTGCAGCTGTCCTCATGTCTCTGCAGCTGTCTTCATGTCTCTGCAGCTGTCATCATGTCTATGCAGCTGTCCTCATGTCTCTGCAGCTGTCCATATGTCTCTGCAGCTGTCCTCATGTCTCTGCAGCAGTCCTCATGTCTCTGCAGCTGTCCTTATGTCTCTGCAGCTGTCCTCATGTCTCTGCAGCTGACCTCATGTCTCTGCAGCTGTCATGTCTCTGCAGCTGTCCTCATGACTCTTCAGCTGTCCTTATGTCTCTGTGGCTGTCCTCATGCCCCCTCAGCTGTCATGTCTCTGCAGCTGTCCTCATGTCTCTGCAGCTGACCTTATGTCTCTGCAGCTGTCATGTCTCTGCAGCAGTCCTCATGTCTCTGCAGCTGACCTCATGTGTCTGCAGCTGTCATGTCTCTGCAGCTGTCCTCATGACTCTTCAGCTGTCCTTATGTCTCTGTGGCTGTCCTCATGCCCCCTCAGCTGTCATGTCTCTGCAGCTGTCCTCATGTCTCTGCAGCTGTCCTCATGTCTCTGCAGCTGTCATCATGTCTCTGCAGCTGTCCTCATGACTCTTCAGCTGTCATGTCTCTGCAGCTGTCCTCATGTCTCTGCAGCTGTCATCATGTTTATGCAGCTGTCCTCATGTCTCTGCAGCTGTCCTCATGTCTCTGCAGCTGTCCTCATGTCTCTGCAGCTGTCCTCATGTCTCTGCAGCTGTCCTTATGTCTCTGTGGCTGTCCTCATGTCTCTGCAGCTGTCCTTATGTCTCTGCAGCTCTCCTCATGTCTCTGCAGCTATCCTCATGTCTATGCAGCTCTCCTCATGTCTCTGCAGCTATCCTCATGTCTATGCAACTCTCCTCATGTCTCTGCAGCTGTCCTCATGTCTATGCAGCTCTCCTCATGTCTCTGCAGCTATCCTCATGTCTCTGCAGCTGTCCTCCTGTCTCTGCAGCTGTCCTCATGTCTCTGCAGCTATCCTCATGTCTCTGCAGCTGTCATCATGTTTATGCAGCTGTCATGTCTCTGCAGCTGTCCTCATGTCTATGCAGCTCTCCTCATGTCTCTGCAGCTCTCCTCATGTCTCTGCAGCTATCCTCATGTCTATGCAACTCTCCTCATGTCTCTGCAGCTGTCCTCATGTCTATGCAGCTCTCCTCATGTCTCTGCAGCTATCCTCATGTCTCTGCAGCTGTCCTCCTGTCTCTGCAGCTGTCCTCATGTCTCTGCAGCTATCCTCATGTCTCTGCAGCTGTCATCATGTTTATGCAGCTGTCATGTCTCTGCAGCTGTCCTCATGTCTCTGCAGCTGTCCTCATGTCTCTTCAGCTGTCATGTCTCTGCAGCTGTCCTCATGTCTCTGCAGCTATCCTCATGTCTCTGCAGCTGTCCTCATGTCTCTTCAGCTGTCATGTCTCTGCAGCTGTCCTCATGTCTCTGCAGCTATCCTCATGTCTCTGCAGCTGTCCTCATGTCTCTTCAGCTGTCATGTCTCTGCAGCTGTCCTCATGTCTCTGCAGCTATCTTCATGTCTCTGCAGCTGTCCTCATGTCTCTGCAGCTGTCCTCATGTCTCTGCAGCTGTCCATATGTCTCTGCAGCTGTCCTCATGTCTCTGCAGCAGTCCTCATGTCTCTGCAGCTGTCCTTATGTCTCTGCAGCTGTCCTCATGTCTCTGCAGCTGTCCTCATGTCTCTGCAGCTGACCTCATGTCTCTGCAGCTGTCATGTCTCTGCAGCTATCCTTATGTCTCTGCAGCTGTCCTCATGTCTCTGCAGCTGTCATGTCTCTGCAGCTGTCCTTATGTCTCTGCAGCTGTCCTCATGTCTCTGCAGCTGTCCTCATGTCTCTGCAGCAGTCCTCATGTCTCTGCAGCTGTCCTTATGTCTCTGCAGCTGTCCTCATGTCTCTGCAGCTGACCTCATGTCTCTGCAGCTGTCATGTCTCTGCAGCTGTCCTTATGTCTCTGCAGCTGTCCTTATGTCTCTGTGGCTGTCCTCATGCCCCCTCAGCTGTCATGTCTCTGCAGCTGTCCTCATGTCTCTGCAGCTGTCCTCATGTCTCTGCAGCTGTCATCATGTCTCTGCAGCTGTCCTCATGACTCTTCAGCTGTCATGTCTCTGCATCTGTCCTCATGTCTCTGCAGCTGTCATCATGTTTATGCAGCTGTCCTCATGTCTCTGCAGCTGTCCTCATGTCTCTGCAACTGTCCTCATGTCTCTGCAGCTGTCCTTATGTCTCTGCAGCTGTCCTCATGTCTCTGCAGCTGACCTCATGTCTCTGCAGCTGTCATGTCTCTGCAGCTGTCCTCATGTCTCTTCAGCTGTCATGTCTCTGCAGCTGTCCTCATGTCTCTTCAGCTGTCCTCATGTCTCTTCAGCTGTCATGTCTCTGCAGCTGTCCTCATTTCTCTGCAGCTGTCCTCATGTCTCTGCAGCTGTCCTCATGTCTCTGTAGCAGTCCTCATGTCTCTGCAGCTGTCATCATGTCTCTGTAGCAGTCCTCATGTCTCTGCAGCTGTCATCATGTCTCTGTAGCAGTCCTCATGTCTCTGCAGCTGTCCTCATGACTCTTCAGCTGTCCTTATGTCTCTGTGGCTGTCCTTATGTCTCTGCAGCTGTCCTCATGCCCCCTCAGCTGTCATGTCTCTGCAGCTGTCCTCTTGTCTCTGCAGCTGTCCTCATGTCTCTGCAGCTGTCATCATGTCTCTGCAGCTGTCCTCATGACTCTTCAGCTGTCATGTCTCTGCAGCTGTCATCATGTTTATGCAGCTGTCCTCATGTCTCTGCAGCTGTCCATATGTCTCTGCAGCTGTCCTCATGTCTCTGCAGCTGTCCTCATGTCTCTGCAGCTGTCCTCATGTCTCTGCAGCTGTCCTTATGTCTCTGCAGCTGTCCTCATGTCTATGCAGCTCTCCTCATGTCTCTGCAGCTGTCCTCATGTCTCTGCAGCTGTCCTCATGTCTCTTCAGCTGTCATGTCTCTGCAGCTGTCCTCATGTCTCTGCAGCTATCCTCATGTCTCTGCAGCTGTCCTCATGTCTCTTCAGCTGTCATGTCTCTGCAGCTGTCCTCATGTCTCTGCAGCTCTCCTCATGACTCTGCAGCTGTCCTTATGTCTCTGCAGCTGTCCTCATGTCTCTTCAGCTGTCATGTCTCTGCAGCTGTCCTCATGTCTCTTCAGCTGTCATGTCTCTGCAGCTGTCCTCATGTCTCTGCAGCTGTCCTCATGTCTCTTCAGCTGTCATGTCTCTGCAGCTGTCCTCATGTCTCTTCAGCTGTCCTCATGTCTCTTCAGCTGTCCTCATGTCTCTTCAGCTGTCATGTCTCTGCAGCTGTCCTCATTTCTCTGCAGCTGTCCTCATGTCTCTGCAGCTGTCCTCATGTCTCTGCAGCTGTCATCATGTCTCTGTAGCAGTCCTCATGTCTCTGCAGCTGTCCTCATGTATCTGCAGCAGTCCTCATGTCTCTGCAGCTGTCATCATGTCTCTGTAGCAGTCCTCATGTCTCTGCAGCTGTCCTCATGTCTCTGCAGCTGTCATCATGTCTCTGTAGCAGTCCTCATGTCTCTGCAGCTGTCCTCATGTATCTGCAGCAGTCCTCATGTCTCTGCAGCTGTCCTCATGTCTCTGCAGCTGTCATCATGTCTCTGTAGCAGTCCTCATGTCTCTGTAGCAGTCCTCATGTATCTGCAGCAGTCCTCATGTCTCTGCAGCAGTCCTCATGTCTCTGCAGCTGTCCTCTTGTCTCTGCAGCTGTCCTTATGTCTCTGCAGCTGTCCTCATGTCTCTGCAGCTGTCCTCATGTCTCTTCAGCTGTCATGTCTCTGCAGCTGTCCTCATGTCTCTGCAGCTATCCTCATGTCTCTGCAGCTGTCCTCATGTCTCTTCAGCTGTCATGTCTCTGCAGCTGTCCTCATGTCTCTGCAGCTCTCCTCATGACTCTGCAGCTGTCCTTATGTCTCTGCAGCTGTCCTCATGTCTCTTCAGCTGTCATGTCTCTGCAGCTGTCCTCATGTCTCTTCAGCTGTCATGTCTCTGCAGCTGTCCTCATGTCTCTGCAGCTGTCCTCATGTCTCTTCAGCTGTCATGTCTCTGCAGCTGTCCTCATGTCTCTTCAGCTGTCCTCATGTCTCTTCAGCTGTCCTCATGTCTCTTCAGCTGTCATGTCTCTGCAGCTGTCCTCATTTCTCTGCAGCTGTCCTCATGTCTCTGCAGCTGTCCTCATGTCTCTGCAGCTGTCATCATGTCTCTGTAGCAGTCCTCATGTCTCTGCAGCTGTCCTCATGTATCTGCAGCAGTCCTCATGTCTCTGCAGCTGTCATCATGTCTCTGTAGCAGTCCTCATGTCTCTGCAGCTGTCCTCATGTCTCTGCAGCTGTCATCATGTCTCTGTAGCAGTCCTCATGTCTCTGCAGCTGTCCTCATGTATCTGCAGCAGTCCTCATGTCTCTGCAGCTGTCCTCATGTCTCTGCAGCTGTCATCATGTCTCTGTAGCAGTCCTCATGTCTCTGCAGCTGTCCTCATGTATCTGCAGCAGTCCTCATGTCTCTGCAGCTGTCCTCTTGTCTCTGCAGCTGTCCTTATGTCTCTGCAGCTGTCCTCATGTCTCTTCTGCTGTCATCATTTCTCTGCAGCTGTCCTCATGTCTCTGCAGCAGTCCTCATGTCTCTGTAGCTGTCCTCATGTCTCTGTAGCTGTCCTCATGTCTCTGTAGCTGTCGTCATGACTGTGCAGCTGTCCTCATGTCTCCACAGTGTGTCTCCAGTGTGTCCTCGTGGGAGAACACAGTGCAGAACAGTGTAAGTTCCCTTGATGGTTGTTGAACCTCCACACGTTGATTTAAAGTGTTTCTCTTTGTGATTTGTCTCCAGAGAATGTTCAACATTCTAATTCTAAATTCTCAGATGCAAAAAACTTCTGATTTTTCTTGTGAATATATTGATGGACTCGGCTAGAGCTGTGCTGTGTGGCTATTTCCTGCACTTAAACAATCTAGCACATAAAGAAGTCCTTATCTACTGCAGCAGACCTGCTGTCTTATCTCCGGCTGATGTTCAAATCTCACCTCTTAAATAACATCAATCAATTATACAAACACAATAAGTCGAAGACTCAGCAACACACAAAAGGACTAAATGCATTTTATAGAATAGAAACATTCAGACTGACTGTGGTTCATGTGTTCAGAGGATGAATCATAACTTTAGTAATCCTCAACGTGTCCAATACAAGTCCAGAATAATAATAATATTAATAATAATAATATAAGAAGAAGATTAGACAATAAAATAACAACAAGCGCAGGGCTGCAGATGGACTTTTACACCTGCTGGTTACAGCGACGGCCGATAGCCTCTGAGCTAACAGCAGCTAATGTTAGCCTCTGAGCTAACAGCAGCTAACGTTAGCCTCTGAGCTAACAGCAGCTGCTCATTTAAAGATCGTTATCTGCTTTGTGCACTTCTGTCATAGTAACCAGAGACATTTATACTTTTATATTTAGGTCATGTAAAGCACTACTAAACAATAAACAGCTGTTAACTTGTTATTATTATTATTATTATTATTATTATTATTATTATTATTATTATTATTATTATTATTATTATTATTTAATAAATGAATCCTGCTGATCTTTCAGAGTGACTTCAGGACCAGTTGAAGAAATGAATAATAAATGTTCTCAAGTCGTCTCTTCATGTTATTATTAATGTTAATATTAACTTAAATATCTCCTTAACATAAACCATAGGGAAGAAGGTATAACACACACACACACACACGCACGCACGCACACACACACACACACACACACGCACACACACACACACACACACACACACACACACACACACACACACAGTGAAAGGTTTGTGTAATTGCACTTCAGCTCATATCAGTTTCTGCTCCCGGGTGAGTGTAATTGCCACACACTACTGTGTGTGTGTGTGTGTGTGTGTGTGTATGTGTGTGTGTGTGTTTGTGTTCTGTGTCTCTGTGTGTGTGTGAGTGTGTGTGTGTGTGTGTGTGTGTGTGTGTGTGTGTGTGTGTATATGTTTTCTCTCCACCGCGCTACTCTCGTATCGTAAGTACAACTAAATAAAGATGAATTTACTAAAGATACAACAAGTTGACCTTCAGAATAAATGATCTCGTTAATCATTTAATAAATGTTTATAAAATAACCATTAAGCCTTTCATTTGACTGATTATTATTTCTGTAAATATCGTGATAATATTGTGTTATAAGAATAATAATAAGACAATAATAATCGTATTAAACCACATGACTGGGACATAATGAACGACTGAGTCGTTCTGGTTAATAATTGATGATAATTTGATTTGAAGTAAAGTTTTATAATAAACCTCCAAGTGTGAGTTCAGGATCCGTCCTGTTTGTCTTTCAGTCGCTCTCTTTGCTCAAACTAAACTTTCCCCTCACAAGGTTTCTCTCAGCTTGATGCATATTTCATCATTTCATCATTTCATCATGTTATCGTTCATAAATCAGCCGCTGTGCTGCAGGACACGGCAGAGAAATGACACTTTATTCTCTCAGAGACGTTCGGCAGCGCTGCGACCGGCGGCTCTTGATTTAATTTAAATAAAGGTTAGCGAGCTGGACTGACTCCCAGCGAACACGACTTCATTTGAATTTATGAATGCTGAAACTCTCTAATTGCTGCTGGTTTAAAGATGATCTCTGTCTGTCCTTTCTAAATACCAAGAGCCACTTTATAAGCCAGAGGTCACAGCTCCACAGAAACAGTTTGTTCAGAGTCATTAAACGCATCACAACGTGTCCACACAACTGTTTTATAAGGTTTATGTTTTAAATATCACTTTGTTCTCAGGATGTTACTTTTTATCTCATAATATAAATCAACACATTTCCTGGTACCTTCATAGGTGAAGATAACAACAACGACGTCGACAGCGTGACGGTCAGTCAGAATGTGTAATACCAGGACTGAAATCCTTCATGCTGCTGTTAGAGCTAAACAGGAAATACTGTTTCATTATAATATTACATTACAGGTCATTTTAATAATATGACCACTTCATACTTAAAATATTACATTATTTTCTTATCATAATACAACTTAAAAGACGCTTGGACTGAGCAGAAGTTTTTTTCTGTTTGTAAATACATATTTAAGGTGCTTAAGCTTCTAACGTTTGCCTAAACTCTGATAGCATTCAGGCCCGAATCCGACAGGAGGGATGTTCTCGTCTTGGACTACGCAGTGAAGTATGAAATGCTGATGGCGATGGGTTACTCCTGTAGTTAGTCAGCAGGATGTGGCAGAAGCAAGTGGCCCACACAGTCTTGTGTTCTGGCAGCATAAACACTGTGAGGGACGTTATTAAGTCCTTAAATCCTGAGTGTCAGCGCAGAAGAAGCAACATTTAGAGCTTCACTTTGGTCTCTTTGATCAAACAAGTTGTTTTACTGGATGCAAATCAGAAAGCTGAATATAAAAGCCTCGTCTGCTGTCGACATGTCGTCAACTGAGGGTAAACAAGGTCTATCTGACACATGTGAGGTCTGTGTCTCAAACGTCTTTAAAGTGAACAGGGTCTATCTGCGTCACTCATTTGTGCAGAGTTTGTATATATTTGCTGAGTCAGTGAGATCTACAAAGGTCTATCTCCACATGTTCAAGCATCATGTTAGTATCACAAAGGTCTCTCTGCTGACGACCAATAGCAGGGCGGGAAATGAATCACGTGATCATTTCAAACACAGGAAGAACTTATTCAGAACGTTTTGCTGCCGACTGTTTTATATGTAATCTAGTAGATAGTAGTTCAAGTTAAGATCATTAGTAGTTCAAGTTAAGATCATCAGTAGTTCAAGTTAAGATCATCAGTAGTTCAAGTTAAGATCATCAGTAGTTCAAGTTAAGATCATTAGTAGTTCAAGTTAAGATCATCAGTAGTTCAAGTTAAGATCATCAGTAGTTCAAGTTAAGATCATTAGTAGTTCAAGTTAAGATCATCAGTAGTTCAAGTTAAGATCATTAGTAGTTCAAGTTAAGATCATTAGTAGTTCAAGTTAAGATCATTAGTAGTTCAAGTTAAGATCATTAGTAGTTCAAGTTAAGATCATCAGTAGTTCAAGTTAAGATCATCAGTAGTTCAAGTTAAGATCATCAATAGTTCAAGTTAAGATCATTAGTAGTTCAAGTTAAGATCATCAATAGTTCAAGTTAAGATCATCAGTAGTTTAAGTTAAGATCATCAGTAGTTCAAGTTAAGATCATCAGTAGTTCAAGTTAAGATCATCAGTAGTTCAAGTTAAGATCATCAGTAGTTCAAGTTAAGATCATCAGTAGTTCAAGTTAAGATCATCAGTAGTTCAAGTTAAGATCATTAGTAGTTCAAGTTAAGATCATCAGTAGTTCAAGTTAAGATCATCAGTAGTTCAAGTTAAGATCATCAGTAGTTCAAGTTAAGATCATTAATAGTTCAAGTTAAGATCATCAGTAGTTCAAGTTAAGATCATCAGTAGTTCAAGTTAAGATCATCAGTAGTTCAAGTTAAGATCATCAGTAGTTCAAGTTAAGATCATTAGTAGTTCAAGTTAAGATCATCAGTAGTTCAAGTTAAGATCATCAGTAGTTCAAGTTAAGATCATTAGTAGTTCAAGTTAAGATCATCAGTAGTTCAAGTTAAGATCATTAGTAGTTCAAGTTAAGATCATTAGTAGTTCAAGTTAAGATCATTAGTAGTTCAAGTTAAGATCATCAGTAGTTCAAGTTAAGATCATCAATAGTTCAAGTTAAGATCATCAGTAGTTCAAGTTAAGATCATCAATAGTTCAAGTTAAGATCATTAGTAGTTCAAGTTAAGATCATCAATAGTTCAAGTTAAGATCATTAGTAGTTCAAGTTAAGATCATTAGTAGTTCAAGTTAAGATCATCAGTAGTTTAAGTTAAGATCATCAGTAGTTCAAGTTAAGATCATCAGTAGTTCAAGTTAAGATCATCAATAGTTCAAGTTAAGATCATTAGTAGTTCAAGTTAAGATCATCAATAGTTCAAGTTAAGATCATTAGTAGTTCAAGTTAAGATCATTAGTAGTTCAAGTTAAGATCATCAGTAGTTTAAGTTAAGATCATCAGTAGTTCAAGTTAAGATCATCAGTAGTTCAAGTTAAGATCATCAGTAGTTCAAGTTAAGATCATCAGTAGTTCAAGTTAAGATCATTAGTAGTTCAAGTTAAGATCATCAGTAGTTCAAGTTAAGATCATCAGTAGTTCAAGTTAAGATCATCAGTAGTTCAAGTTAAGATCATCAGTAGTTCAAGTTAAGATCATTAGTAGTTCAAGTTAAGATCATCAGTAGTTCAAGTTAAGATCATCAGTAGTTCAAGTTAAGATCATCAGTAGTTCAAGTTAAGATCATCAGTAGTTCAAGTTAAGATCATTAGTAGTTCAAGTTAAGATCATCAGTAGTTCAAGTTAAGATCATTAGTAGTTCAAGTTAAGATCATCAGTAGTTCAAGTTAAGATCATCAGTAGTTCAAGTTAAGATCATCAGTAGTTCAAGTTAAGATCATTAGTAGTTCAAGTTAAGATCATCAGTAGTTCAAGTTAAGATCATTAGTAGTTTAATAAAAAGTCTTAAACATTCAGATTTATTAGCAAATATAATTTTCACTTTTAAGTTTCCTGCCACGTGGAACTTGTGTAAACATCTTTAGAGCTTAAAATGAAGCTAAGTTGCATAAAATACAGTTGAGGTTAAATCTTCGGGGGGGGGGGGGGGGATGTCAGATAGACTTGGGACTCTGGGTTTCCAACAATAGAACCACAAAGGTCTATCTGCACAATGAGTTAAGTTTCTACCCATAATGCACTGAATTGGCCCAAACAGTCTTAACTTCACTACCTAGTTTTTTTTTTAAACTCGTCAAAGTGCAGATAGACCTGGTTCACTCTCCGTTGACGATGTTTCTGCGAGGTTGCGTCAGCGTTGTCACACATTCTGACTCAAGCAATCGGCTCTCATGAAATTGGGAAATGAGAAAAAACTGTTGAGATGCTCGTTGTCATTCTTCAAAGCTGTTTCCACCGATGATGCTGCTGCTGAAGCCCAGGGGACGGAGAGCTTCTGCTGTCGGCTCTTTACTTCCACATCAAACCTCCTGCTGACAGAAACACGCTGACACACAGTGAAGCATGAAGACGCGTCGGACTAAAGGTGATGTGGCTGCAGTCTGCAGGTCGCATCATTATCCTGCTCTTCATCCATCCTGTCAGTGAGTCACACAGAACATGTCCATTCAGACCGAGGAGGTGTTCAATACACAAGTCCAAACATCACCAGCCTGTGAACCTGCTGGGCTCCTTCACGTTATACTGTTTGTTCAAGGAACCGATGAAAGTCTTTAATATGACGTGACAAGAAGAATCTGCAAAAGTTCTACTTGTTTTAAAGGATCAGTTCATACAAATGAGTGTAAAATCACATTTTCTCTCTAATAACGAGTGTTTTTGGTTTGTTACTCTTTAGAAATGCTGAAGTTCCTCCAGCAAAATCTCTTGAACCAAAGATGATTTTTAAGTGCCATCAGCAAAACCATATTTAATACTAAACATAAGATGTAAAGTCGATTTGTTATCTTTTAAACCGTTCTAAATACTTTAAATCTGAAGGGCTGCAGATTGATATGTGTATATATATATATATATATATATATATATATATATATATATATATAGTAAATGCCACTGATTCAAATCAATATAATTCTGGCAAAAAACATTTTGCAAATATACAGAACAAAACAAATAGCCATTATTTTGATTATACACCAAACTAATTTCAGCCACTCCTCAGATTTAAATACAAGGCATATGTGTGTATATATATATATATATATATATATATATATATATATATCATTGAACGTGCATGAACGACAGTGATATGCTGTATCCCGCCAGAGGAGCTCGATGTAGCATCTGCTGGGAGAATTACCAACATCAAAGACATTTCTCTGCAGATATTTGACTTATTAGATTCAAAGCTTCATTAAAAGACTTTAAAGGTTATGTGAGCAGAAGAAATACAGAGAATCTATTACAGAGAAACAGAAAGAGATGCAACAGTACGTACTTTGTGAGGCCGCAGACAAACGTTAAGCATTGGCAGCTCCTGTCGGACAGATCGCAGGTTTGTCATGTAGAGTTATTTAGTGCGTCACATATTTTCAGAGTGAAACCAAAACTAACCGGATCAAATGTCTGTCATTTCTCTTGATGTCCAGTCTGAACCTGTTGTAGTGTTTCATAATGACGCCTTTAAACGCTGTGAACTTGTCCTTTAAAGCCGTCTTTCTCACAAATGTATTTGTGCTGCTCACATAAATATCTTCCCTCCGGCTACAGGATGTTTGTATCTGACAGAGTCATCGATCCACCATCAACACATCTGTGTCAGCTGATCTGTCACACAGATCCAATAAGCAGAGTTTATCTGAAGCCTCCGTCAGTTCAGCATCACGCTGAGGACCTTCATACTGTGACAGGACTTCAATCTAACTTAAGAACTCATTGTACTTTGTATCACAATACTGTATAGTACAACTTTAAGGTACTTGTACGTAACTCCAGTATTCCCATTTCATGTTACTTTGACTTCTACTCCGCTACATTTATTTAACAGTTTTAGCGACAAATTACTGTTCAGATCAAGATTTATCTTTAAACATGATAACCTTATAAAATACAATAAATAAAAGATTAAATCAGTGTCCACATGGTTTCAATTAAATATCTGTTCAAAGAACATTTGAGTACAGAACTCCCCCCCCTCCTTGTTTTGTTGAACCCTTTTTAGTTTGGGTGCGTATGAAAGGTTCATTTCTGCTGTGAACACCATTTGAACCAATCACAGGAAGCGTAACATTCACGTCTCATTTCATTGGTTAAAAGTTTTGGTAACTGGTGAACTAGTAGCCTATTTGTACATTTCCTACGACTGAATTTGATGAAGTTACTGTTTATCGAACCACAAATGAGACAATAATGATGTAGTTAGCGCACCCCACGGTCCCCCTGCCTCACTCCCCCTGCCTCACTCCCCCTGCCTCACTCCCCCTGCCTCTCTCCCCCTGCCTCACTCCCCCTGCCTCACTCCCCCTGCCTCTCTCCCCCTGCCTCTCTCCCCCTGCCTCACTCCCCCTGCCTCTCTCCCCCTGCCTCACTCCCCCTGTCGCACTCCCCCTGCCTCACTCCCCGCCGCTGCGTAGTCTCTTGGTGGCAGCGAGTGACGGACGGACCGTTTAGCCCAAGTGCTGCTGCTAAACCACCAGCCTGCTGTTTGGCTCATTTTCTATAATCGTTGTATAGCATGAGGAATTAGCAGGCTAGCTAGCAAGCTAACCAGATAACAAATTAGTACAATTTTAACAACTTAATGCTTCGTCCACTCGCTCTCGTCGCAGGTTATGAAGCTCATTCTTCACCAGATGAGTAACAACTATGTCCGGCTCATTTTCTGTAAGCAGTGAAGCATGAATTAGGAATTAGTAACTAGATAGCTAACGAACCAGCTGCTAGATGAGGAAAACAAAACAACTTAATACTTCATCTACACACACAGCGTTAATCATCTGCCGACCCGCTAACTCTATACAAAACTGATAAAACTAACTCCACCTCGAGCATCGACAACAGTAACGTGCTGCTCAAATATTGATGCTTTATTATTAACATTCTCATGATACATATCATATATATATATATATATATATATATATATATATATATATATATGTATATATATATATATATATATATACATATATATATACATATATGTATATATATATGTATATACATATATATAGGCCATTTTACTGCATAACGAGTAATTTTACTTTTGATACTTTAAGTACATTTAGCTTGTATACTTGTGTACTTTTACTTAAGTAGTATTTGAAGGACTTCTACATCGCAGTATTGGTAGTTTTATGAAAGTATAAGAGCTTAAAACCTGACCAACAGAAGCCACGAGGGAGTTGTTTTAAAAAACAAAAAATACAAACATGAAAACGAGGTGCATGATTATAAAAAACGATTTGGATTTGGCGGCTGTTCTAATTAAAGGAGCATACGCCCCATTTAACGGACACATCAGGTTTTTAATATGCTGCAACCCCAAAACCTCATTAATCGATGGCTAGAGGTGCTTTTCAAATCATTTCGCTCTTGAATATTTCCGTCCTTGCTCAAAGCTAATCTACTTTTTTCCAGGCAAAGAAATGTCAGGACACATTTCACTCCTGTGAGAATAAACCAGGCGGTTAAATGAAGCCATCAGGTGACCTGCAGCTCGAACAGATGCTTTAAAACCAGCTGTGACGAACCTCAGTGTGAAGCCATGTGGAGGGTAAAGGATCCACTGTTTCCCATGAATAAAAGATGATATTTGGCTTGTTGAGCTGCGGTCGCCCACTGAGCATCTTCACACCGGGTTTATATCCAAATTGATGCATCTGTTAGAAAATCACTGCCTCAGCATCCTGGCATCAGATATCTGGAACAGGAAGAATGTTGTCTAGTTCCACATGCTGTAAATCCTCTTGGCTGAAGTTTGAAGTCATTGTTGAAGCAGGAAGAAATTCATCAGATGAAGACATGAAAATGTAAAACATGTGAGAGGAATAAATGAGCAACAGCAGTAAGTGTCCCTTTAATAACAGATCTGTGCTATTTACATAAATACATGAAGTCAGACGTAAAGTATTGTGTTGCAGCAGATAAAGTATTTTACAAACGCAAATATGTCTTAAGTCTGGTCTGTGTCAAAGACGAGTCACTCAAGTCCAGACCAACAAGTCCAGACTAACAAGTCCAGCTTATAGTTAGGGCTGGCTCAGGTTTGCCCTGGATCAGCCCCTAGTTATGCTGCTATAGGCTTAGACTGCCGGGGGACACCTCCCTGCTCTCCTCCTTCTCTTCCTCTCTCCTCCCCTCCCTCTCTCTTCTTCTCCCTCTCTATCTGTATGCATTATGTAAATGTATGTTACTAACTCATCATCCGGGGCATCATCCTCAGAGTTTCTGTCTCTCATGTGGCAGGTTGCCACTGATAAAGTTTACGTCAGGATCATGAATCGTGGCTGCGCCTGCTGCCCTGGTCCTGCTGGACACCGGGAAGCCTTTTTGACATTTTCCTGGATTCATCCAAACTTTCTCTTTTTCAACACAATATCATTTCTGTCAAATGTTGTATTTGTACTATGTTGTTTATCCTGTACACACGACATCTATTGCACGTCTGTCCGTTCTGGGAGAGGGATCCCTCCTCAGTCTCTCCCTGAGGTTTCTTCCATTTTTCCCCTTTAATTATGGGGTTTCTTTTAGGAAGTTTTTCCTTGTGCGATGTGAGTGTCTAAGGACAGAGGGTCTAAGGACAGAGGGTCTAAGGACAGAGGGTCTAAGGACAGAGGGTGTAAAGACAGAGGGTCTAAGGACAGAGGGTGTAAAGACAGAGGGTCTAAGGACAGAGGGTCTAAGGACAGAGGGTCTAAGGACAGAGGGTGTAAAGACAGAGGGTCTAAGGACAGAGGGTCTAAGGACAAAGGGTCTGAGGACAGAGGGTCTGAGGACAGAGGGTGTAAGGACAAAGGGTCTGAGGACAGAGGGTCTGAGGACAAAGGGTCTGAGGACAGAGGGTCTGAGGACAGAGGGTCTAAGGACAGAGGGTGTCATAACCTGTACACTCTGTAAACACTGAGACAAATGTATAATTTGTATAATTAATTACAGTAATAGTAGTAATTTAGTAAATTAATAAAAATATAAATATTTATAATTACTTGACTTACATGTTTTCTTTTGTCAAAATCATCAGAATTCTGACTCGAGTCGAGTCCTCAGCTCTGAGCTGATTGTTTAGTTTGAATAATGTAATAATGTAAGATTTGGTTAAAATGTGAAATTAAAGCTGTATCAGACTTCATGTCTTTCATTAAGATTTACTAAAGTAATTACATTTTTATTTTTAGTATCGTGGGTGAATTAATTTAATTTTAGTTCCTTCAGTCTGACGTGTGTCAGGAGGCTTTGAGAGCTATTTAAGGGACATAAATGTGTGTGTGTGTGTGTGTGTGTGTGTGTGTGTGTGTGTGTGTGTGTGTGTGTGTGTGTGTGTGTGTGTGTGTGTGTGTGTGTGTGCGTGGGTGCGTGCGTGCGTGCGTGTGTGTGTGTGTGTGTGTGTGTGTTCTAGTCAATATCCCAGCAGAGTGTCTCCGAGCATCAAAGGTCAAAAGAGTTTGTTTTTTTGTTTGAAATGTCTCTAAAAGGTCAAACAGCAGCGACACAAACTGAGTGTCAGTAACACTTCATCCGCCGCTGAAAATTGTCCCCAACAAATGCAATATTTCCTCCTGTTATACGACAGTATTAATAATAATAAATATACATTTTATTTTATTGGAGCCTTTCATGGCACTTGAGGCCACATTACATCCAATACAGCCGAGCAATATAACTCATACAGTCAATAATAACACAAACAAGAGGATAAAGAGCTTCACTATAAATACCAAATACATATTAAAGCTGCAAGTAGCGATGAACGTGTCCTCGCAGATCAACGTGTCTAACCGTCTGTAAGGGTCTGTTACCGTCTGTAACAGACCCTTACAGACGGTTAGAGACGGTTACAGACCCTTACAGACCGTTACAGACCCTTACAGACCGCTACAGACTTTTACAGACCGCTACAGACCCTTGCACACCGTTACAGACCCTTACAGACCACTACAGACCATTACAGACACTTACAGACCGTTACAGACTGCTACAGACCATTACAGAACACTACAGACTTTTACAGACCGTTACAGACCCTTACAGACCACTACAGACTTTTACAGACCGTTACAGACCCTTACAGACCGTTACAGACCATTACAGACACTTACAGACCGTTACAGACCGTTACAGACCCTTACGGACCACTACAGACTTTTACAGACCGTTACAGACCCTTACAGACCCTTACAGACCACTACAGACTTTTACAGACCGTTACAGACCCTTACAGACCGTTACAGACCATTACAGACACTTACAGACCGTTACAGACCGTTACAGACCCTTACAGACCGTTACAGACCGCTACAGACCGTTACAGACAGACCATTACAGAGCGAGGGCGTGAGGGAACATTGGAGTGTTGTAACACAATGTGTGGAGGACACTTAACACACATTATGTAGCTCGATGTTTCATGTAGACCGCACAACGTTTGTCCTGTTACGGCTTTCTGAGCAAACTTCAGATAAATCTGATAAATCTGCTTAATCTGCTTAATCTGCAAGGAGAAACTCATAAAATTGCACAACCTGTAACTTCTTCTTCTTCTTCTGTTTCCAGAGCTTTAACACATCCTGTGGGATTCATTCAACAAATACGGAAAGATAATTGCAAATATCTCAGATTAATCCAGGGAGACAGTCCATGAAGCCGTTTCTTAACGCTACAAGAACTGTGCAACATCGCAATAAAATATTTCATTATATATATATATATAAAATATAATATCATTTCAGTTTTAACTTTCTCTAAAGTGCAAATGTTCTAACAGTTTCATGGGACATCAAGTTTACAGCAAAATGTACAAAACGTTTCATTTGTGCTTGAAAACGTAGTTT
>NC_041370.1:0-82500 GCF_900634415.1 Cottoperca gobio | reverse complement strand
TATGGGAGGAGAAGAGGTAGAGGAGATAGGTGCTGTAGAAGAGATGGGTGGTGGGGAAGAGGTAGGTGGTACAGAGGAGGTTGGTGAGATGAGAGTAGAAGATTTAAAGGAGGTAAGTGATGTAGCAAAAGAGGGGGGGGGGATGCAGAGGAGGTGAGTGTAGTAGGAGTAGGAGAGGTAAAGGAGGCAAGTGAGGCAGAGGAGGTGAGTGAGGTAAGGACAGAAGAGGAAAAGGAAGCGGGCGATGTAGTTGAGGAAATGGGTGGTGTAGAAGGAGAGAGGACAGGAAAAATACAGGTTCCGTGGAGTGAGCAGGTAGAAGAGGCAGAGATGGAGGAAGAGGTTAAAAAAACAAAACCTGCCACAAAACGGAAAAAGAAAAGTCAGAGTGCATCCAGTGATGCCAAGAATAGTAAAGTCGGGGAGGAAGGACAGACAGGCAGGAAGCAGGGACAGGCAGAAGACAGTGCTAGTGAAGAGGAGTGTGTGTCAGACAGCAGCGACATCCCTGGTTTTACTCTGACCAACAGCCAGAAAACAAAAATGTACTCAGTTGAAATGTTGAAAGTTTTCCTCCAACACACAAAAAACCAACACGGAGTAAAAGTGGAGGATTATTTTCCGGATTTACTCGTTTTTATTAGCTCAAGCAGATTCCATATGAGCCAAAAAGAGTCTGGCCTCATTGAGCAGGAGGTTTATAGATTAAAAAAACTGGTGCTTAAAGTAAAAAAACAAATAAACAGTGATGATGGGGGTCTTAATTAATTTATTTGTTTTTATTTTTTCTTATTTTAACATGTCAGCCATGGATACTTTTAAAGTGGGTGTTTTAAATGTGAACGGAGCCAGAGTTTTTAAAAAAAGGACACAAATTTATGAAACTGCAAAATTAAAACACATTGATGTCCTTTTTTTACAGGAGACGCACAGCGACGGCTCTAACGAGATAGACTGGAGGAGGGAGTGGGAAGGGGAAGTCATTTTAAGCCACAACACATCTCTTAGTGGAGGAGTGGGCTTCCTCTTCTCCAAATCTTTTACTCCAGTCTCACTGGAGGTCGAGCATTTTATCGAGGGGAGGTTGCTTTTAGTAAAAGCCCGGTTTGACCTTTTTAATGCTGTTTTTATAAATGTGTATGCCCCAACAATCGGTGCAGAGAGGAAGTTGTTTTTACAAAAAATTAATGATGTTTTAAATAGCTGTGCCTCGGAGGATTTTTTATTCTTGGGGGGGGATTTTAACTCTACAGAAAATGCTTTTTTAGATCGGAACCACGCAGAGCCGCATCCAGCGTCCCAGCATGTTCTGAGGCAGCTGGTCCGCTCTCATGGTCTGGTGGATGTATGGAGGAGGATGAACGCAGAGGCTAAACAATACACATGGTCCCACTGCAGAGGGAATAGGATTTCCTCTGCCAGGTTAGATCGTATTTATTGTTTTAAACATCATTTTAACATTTTTAAAATGTGTAATATTATACCTGTTGGTTTTACAGATCACTCTTTGCTTTTATGTAATGTTTTTATAAGAAATGTGTTGCCAAGAAGCGCATACTGGCACTTTAACTCAGTTTTAACATTTGATAAAAATTTTAGAGAAGCTTTTATTTATTTCTGGAGTGTTTTTAGGCAAAGGAAGAGTGATTTTAACAGTCTTAGGCAGTGGTGGGACCATGGTAAGACTGAAATTAAAATGCTTTGTCAGCAGCACACCCTCAATGTCACACATGACATCACCAGATCTATGAAAGACCTGGAGGGTGATATAGTGGAACTAGAACAAATAAGTGAGTCCACAGGAGATCGAGGATATATTGAAATCCTCAAAGTAAAAAAAATGGCATTAGCCGACCTGCTAGACGTTAAAGTCCAGGGCGCACTGGTCCGGTCCCGGTTCCAAAACGCCACCGAAATGGATGCTCCATCCAGTTTCTTCTTCGGCCTGGAGAAGAAGAACGGACAGAAGAGGGTAATCCACTCACTGCTCTCAGTCACAGGGCAAGAGATAACGGAACCAAGCCAGATCAGAACACGGGCTGTGAGTTTTTATTCCTCCCTATACTCGAGTGAGTACGAGGGGGAGGAAACGTTTTTAGAGGGGTTTTTAGGGGGACTACCTCAGGTAGCAGAGCAAACCAACTCACAGCTGGAGGGGCCGTTGACCACACGGGAGCTACAGGCTGCTCTGCAAAAAATGCAAGGACGGCGGGCTCCCGGCATCGACGGCCTCACTGTTGAGTTTTTTAAAGCATATTGGGACATTTTAGCAACAGATCTTTTAGATGTTTTTAACGAGAGTCTGGCCTCTGGTTCCATGCCGATGTCCTGCCGCAGGGCCGTGATAACGCTCCTGCCCAAGAAAGGAAACCTGCAGGACATCGGAAACTGGCGCCCTGTGTCTTTGCTGTGTGTGGATTACAAGCTTCTGTCCAAAGCTCTGGCCACCAGGCTGGGGGGGGCTATGGAGCAGGTCATCCACCGGGACCAGACCTACTGTGTGCCCGGCAGGTCCATGGTAGACAATGTCTACCTAATTCGAGATGTTTTGGAGGTCTCCAGCTCATTGGGCTTTGATACTGGTCTGATTTCTCTAGACCAGGAAAAGGCTTTTGACCGCGTTGAACACAACTTCCTCTGGAAAGTAATGGAGAAGTTTGGGTTCAGCGCTGGTTTCATAGGCAAGATCAAGGTGTTGTACAGTGAAGTTGAGAGTGTGCTGAAGTTTAATGGTACTCTGTGTGCTCCTTTTAGAGTGTGTAGAGGGGTCCGGCAGGGCTGTGCTCTGTCGGGGATGCTCTATGCGCTCTCCCTGGAACCTCTCCTCTGCAAAATACGCTCCAGCCTACAAGGTCTGGTTTTACCTGGTTTTAATAGCAGATTTGTTTTATCCGCATACGCAGATGATATTATTGTTTTTATTAAAAGCCAGAGAGATGCGGACATTTTAACAGATATAGTAGATAGTTTTAGTGTAACATCGGCAGCGAAGGTAAATTGGAAGAAAAGTGAGGCCCTCGCTGTCGGGGAGTGGCGTGGCGGTCTCCCAGTTCTTCCCCAGAGCCTCACCTGGAGAACTGACGGCCTGAAATATCTCGGAGTATTTGTAGGAAAAGAAATTATTGTCCAGAAGAACTGGGAGAACGTCACAGAAACGATTCAGGGAAAGCTTTCCAAGTGGAAGTGGCTGCTCCCTCAGATGTCTTTTAAAGGTAGGGTTTTGGTTTTAAACAACCTTGTAGCATCCCAATTGTGGCACCGTCTGACCTGTGTAGACCCTCCCTCTGGCCTTTTAGCAAAACTGCAGAAAGAAATGGTAGATTTTTTTTGGGATGGTCTACACTGGGTGCCACAGGGGGTGCTGTTTTTATCCAGAGAGGAGGGGGGACAGGGCCTTGTCCACCTGGCCAGCCGAACAGCCACTTTTAGACTTCAGTTTTTACAAAAATATCTTACCGGCCCGGCTGATTTGGTGTGGAGAGATGTGACCAGCTGCATTCTCAGACGTGTAAATAACCTGGGGCTGGATGCTGCTCTGTTTTTAACTGATTCTAATTTTTTAAAGTTAAATGGGCTGCCTCCATTTAATCAGGGTGTTTTTAAGTCTTGGGCCCTTTTTAATCATAAAAGGTGTCCAATGTCGGACTCTCTGCACTGGTTGTTGAAGGAGCCTTTGATTTACAGAGCCAGGCTGGACGTCAGCAGCAGTAGCACACCCAGCCTGATGGTGGCGCTCTGCAGGTCCAGAACCCTGTGCCTGCAGCAACTGGTGGATGCAGTGGGGCCGGCGCTGAGTGATGCCCGAGCCCTGGGCTTGCTGCTGGGTCTGACCTCCGTTCGAGTGGCTGAGAGGATTCTGGAGCTGTGGAGCCAGAGGCTATCGGGGAAGGAGAAGAGGATAATAAAAGACTACAGTGACGGGAAGGCTTCTCCAGACCCAGCAGACCCTTTTCCAGAGATCAACCTGAGCCCAGGGCTGGGAGAACTGACCGGTCCCCTGCTCAAGGTCATTAACCCGGCAGGACTGACGCTGCACAGAGCCGACAAAAAGACTCTATATATGAACTGTGTCAAAAGCATCCACAAGAAAGGCCTGTGCAGCAGACCCTCCACTGTGTGGAGCAACAGACTGGGTTCAGGAAGTGGACCAAGCCCACAGTGGGGGTCTTTTTACAAACCTCCCCTCAAAAAGCGGACAGCCGACCTCCAGTGGAGGATTTTACATGGTGCCGTCGCTTGTAACGCTTTTATCGCCGTTATTAATCCCGCTGTTTTTAACAAATGCCCTTTCTGCAACTTACGTGAGACTGTATTCCATGTTTTTACTGAGTGTAAGAGACTCACAGAGTTTTTCTCTCTTTTAACATTGGTTTTTAGTCTTTTTAACGTAGTTTTTACCGAGAGTGTTTTTATCATGGGAGCTGCCTACAAAAAAGACAACAAAGAAAAGTGGCAGCTTCTAAATTTCCTCTCGGGAGAGGCAAAAATGGCGATATATATAAGCAGAAAAACAGAGTTGAGAACAGAGAGGGGCAGGAGGCCAAGACAGTGTGGCTGTGCAATATCAGGGCAAGACTCTGGCTCGATTTTAGGTGTCACAAACATACCGGGGATCTCGACACTTTTAAAGAACGTTGGTGTTTTAAAAATATTATCTGCACTGTGAACAATGAATGTTTACACTTGCACAGGTTTTTATTGGATAATTTTTATATATTTATAGAGTTGTTATTTATAAATGTATATTTTTTGATATGATTTTTCGTTACACTTTATGAGTAAACTGTTTGTTTTAAGAATATGTAAATAAAGTGTTTTTGAAAATCAAAAAAAAATCTCTCTCTATCTCTATCTCTATCTCTCTCTATCTATCTATCTATCTATCTCTATCTCTATCTATCTATCTATCTATCTATCTATCTATCTCTATCTATCTCTATCTATCTATCTATCTATCTATCTATCTCTATCTCTATCTATCTATCTATATCTATCTATATCTATCTATCTCTATCTATCTCTATCTATCTCTATCTATCTATATCTATCTCTATCTCTCTATCTATCTCTATCTATCTCTATCTCTCTATCTATCTATCTCTCTATCTCTATCTCTCTCTCTCTATCTCTATCTCTATCTATCTCTATCTATCTATCTCTATCTATCTCTATCTATCTCTATCTATCTATCTATCTATCTATCTATCTATATCTATCTATCTATCTATCTATCTATCTATCTATCTATCTATCTATCTATCTATCTATCTATCTATCTATCTATCTATCTATCTATCTATCTATCTATCTATCTATCTCTCTCTCTATCTATCTCTATCTATGTCTATCTCTCTATCTCTCTATCTCTCTATCTCTCTATCTCTCTATCTCTCTATCTATCTATCTATCTATCTATCTATCTATCTCTATCTATCTATACAATACATTTCATACCTTGTTGTAATAGATAGAAACATTGAGTACAGCTGACTCTCAGCAGAGTGTCAAATGAAGTGTGCAAGTGGGACATCAGAAGTACAGAAAGCCCCGAGGCTCAGTGTGAGAAATAATGTCTGCGTGCAGAGATACCGCCAGAGGAAGTTATTACAATGACCATCGAGAAGAATGAACCAGGCTATTAAGGAGGTGAGACAATGACAGAAACCTCCATCTGCTGCTTTGTGTCGGGCGGAGCGGCTCATTACGGAGCTGGACGACTTCGAACCGATGCGAGTGAATAAAAAGGTTGTTTATCTGCAGGACGGCAGGCGACGCTCGACACGCAGAAACACAGCGAACACATGTAAAGTGAGACGGATGAGTTGTGTTTGGTAATAAATCTGACTCGCCTTCCGTACGAGCTGCTGCTCATCGGATCATTAACGAGGCGGAGAGATTTATGTTGCTGGGGGGGCGAGCTGACCTTTGACCCCTGGGTTGAACGTCTTTAATGTGTTCCCACAGCAGAAATGATTAAACCTACAGAGAAACACAAACTGCATCCCATAATGTTAATAATTCAACATGTTTTTATTGTTATTATTATTACGCAAGGTAAAGGGCTACACACACACACACACACACACACACACACACACACACACACACACACACACATAAAGGAACATGACAATGCCAACAGATCAAATAAATAAAAAACAACAAAGAAGTCAAATTAGTAGAATAATAAAAACATAAGAATAAAGAAAGAAAATGAATCAAACAAGAACAACTGGAAGTGTGTGTGTGTGTGTGTGTAATTAAATAATATAATATGTATTATTCTGCATAATTTGTACTATAACTTTTAGCACTTTAAGTACATTTGTTGTTGCGTTCAGGTGCTCCTCTGATGGTCGTTTTCCCCGAGTTGTGAAGTTCTTCGTCTTCGTTGTTCCTGAGCTTTAAGTCGTGAAGTGGAAACAACTCGGACGCTGCAGAGTCTCAACACGTTGATGTCTGTTCTGACTCGAGGCGTTCAGGGGAATTCTCCCAGTCTAGAAGTAATCTTACCGATTATTCCGATACCACATGAATGCAGCACAAGTCTCTCAGTGAAACATGGCGTTGTATCCGCTCCGTGATTCGGATCATCTCCAAAATGTTCAGGGTTCTCCCTCGGTTCATGCTGCTCACTTCCTCTGGCTTTCATGAGAAACAGGAGTTCTTCTGTAATCCTGCTGATAAACTCACAAACAACCTCCAATAATAATGTGACTTCAGAATAATAAATAACCTATGGATGTGTGTCTGTGAGATCCCGGCTGTAGATTGTAGATTGAAGGATGGCCGGCGGGAGGATGGGTGAGGGGGGTGAAGGGGGAGAAACCCCATTATTACTCGGCCTAATGGAGCCTCCAGGCGGTATGACTCATTTTAAAGGAAAGAAGGAGAAACAAATGACAGACCGTGGCAGCAGCTTCACATATATATGTTTCTGTATATTGGTTCAGTCATTATATTTAAATAAGCTTCGCTCTCGTTCCCCTCACTGACCCGCTCAAAATAAACTCTTAATTCTAATACATACTTTTATTAATTCAGTTCACAGCGTTTATATCATCAGATATGAGATGGTAGAAAAGTCATTTGTTTATATTCACGTTTCTTTCCTTTTCCTCACATTTTAACACAAGATGTGTTTTTTTTATGTATTTCATCATTAAACTGAACGACCACATTTGATAAAACTTCCTGATTTGCACAAAAAAGTATTAACGCTCCCTGGAGGTGGTGTTAAGGAATTCATGCTAGTAGTGATCAGCTGTTTCTGCTGATAAATATTTATATTGTCTACATGAAACATGAATAATACTTACTGACATAACCTCAAAGAGACAAACAATACTGAACAATGCTAAACAATATTAAAAAATACTGAACAATACTAAACATTACTGAGCAATATTAAACAACACTAAACAATACTGAACAATATTAAACAATACTAAACTATACTAAACAATACTGAACAATACTAAACAATACTGAACAATAGTAAACAATACTGAACAATATTAAACAATACTAAACAAAACTGAACAATACTAAACAATACTGAACAATACTAAACAATATTAAACATAACTAAACAATATTAAACCATACTGAACAATATTAAACAATACTAAACAACATTTAACAATACTGAACAATACTGAACAATACTGAACAATACTGAACAATATTAAACAATACTAAACAACATTTAACAATACTGAACAATACTAAACAATACTGAACAATTTTAAACAATACTAAACAATCTAAAACGATACTGAACAATAGTAAACAATACTGAACCATACGAAACAATACTAAACAACAGTAAACAATGATAATACTAATACTAATAATATTAAACAATATTGAACCATACCAAACAATACTGAACATTACTAAACAATATTAAACAATACCAAACAACATTTAACAATACTGAACAAAACTAAACAATTCTGAACAATACTAAACCATATTAAATACTAAACAATACTAAACAATACTAAACCATATTAAATACTAAACAATACTAAACAATACTAAACAATATTAAACAATACTGAACAATATTAAACAATACTGAACCATAATAAACAACAGTAAACAATATTAAACAATACTGAACCATAAATCAAATCAAATCAAATTTATTTGTATAGCCCAATATCACAAATTATACATTTGTCTCAGTGTGCTTTACAGACTGTACAGGTTACGACATCCTCTGTCCTTAGACCCTCACATCGCACAAGGAAAAACTTCCTAAAAGAAACCCCATAATTAAAGGGGAAAAATGGAAGAAACCTCAGGGAGAGACTGAAGAGGGATCCCTCTCCCAGGACGGACAGACGTGCAATAGATGTCGTGTGTACAGGATAAACAACATAGTACAAATACAACATTTGACAGAAATGATGTTGTGTTGAAAAAGAGAAAGTTTGGATGAATCCAGGAAAATGTCAAAAAGGCTTCCCGGTGTCCAGCAGGACCAGGGCAGCAGGCGCAGCCACGATTCATGATCCTGATGTAAACTTTATCAGTGGCAACCTGCCACATGAGAGACAGACACTCCGGGGATGATGCCCCGGATGATGAGTTAGTAACATACATTTACATAAATGCATACAGAGAGAGAGGGAGAAGAAGAGAGGGAGGGGAGGAGAGAGGAAGAGAAGGAGGAGAGCAGGGAGGTGTCCCCCGGCAGTCTAAGCCTATAGCAGCATAACTAGGGGCTGATCCAGGGCAAACCTGAGCCAGCCCTAACTATAAGCTGGACTTGTTAGTCTGGACTTGTTGGTCTGGACTTGAGTGACTCGTCTTTGACACAGACCAGACTTAAGACATATTTGCGTTTGTAAAATACTTTATCTGCTGCAACACAATACTTTACGTCTGACTTCATGTATTTATGTAAATAGCACAGATCTGTTATTAAAGGGACACTTACTGCTGTTGCTCATTTATTCCTCTCACATGTTTTACATTTTCATGTCTTCATCTGATGAATTTCTTCCTGCTTCAACAATGACTTCAAACTTCAGCCAAGAGGATTTACAGCATGTGGAACTAGACAACATTCTTCCTGTTCCAGATATCTGATGCCAGGATGCTGAGGCAGTGATTTTCTAACAGATGCATCAATTTGGATATAAACCCGGTGTGAAGATGCTCAGTGGGCGACCGCAGCTCAACAAGCCAAATATCATCTTTCATCCAGGCAAACCTGAGCCAGCCCTAACTATAAGCTTTATCAAAAAGGAAAGTCTTTAGCCTACTCTTAAATGTGGAGAGTGTGTCTGCCTCCCGAACACAAACTGGAAGCTGGTTCCACTGGAGAGGAGCTTGATAGCTGAAGGCTCTGGCTCCCATTGTACTCTTAGAGACTCTAGGAACCACAAGTAACCCTGCAGTCTGGGAGCGTAATGCTCTAGTTGGTTTATAAGGTACTATGAGATCTTTAAGATATGCTGGAGCCTGACCATTAATTGATTTGTAAGTCAGGAGAAGGATTTTGAATTCTATTCTGTATTTTACCGGGAGCCAGTGCAGAGCAGCTAATACAGGAGTAATATGATCCCGTTTCCTTGTTCTTGTCAATACACGTGCCGCTGCATTTTGGATCAACTGAAGAGTCTTAAGCGACCTTTTGGGACAACCTGATAACAATGAGTTGCAGTAATCCAGCCTTGAAGTAACAAATGCATGGACTAGTTTTTCTGCATCATTTTGAGGATGTGTCTTATTTTTGCAATGTTACGTAGATGAAAGAAGGCAGTCCTTGAGATTTGTTTTATGTGGGAGTTAAACGACAGATCTTGATCAAAGATGACGCCAAGATTCCTTACAGTGGTGCTGGAGGCCAAGTTAATGCCATCCAGAGCTTCTATGTCATTAGAAAATACGTTTCGGAGGCGTTTAGGGCCAAGTATAATAACTTCAGTTTTGTCTGTTTAACATCAAGAAGTTGCAGAACATCAGAGTTTTTATGTCCTTAAGGCTTGAAGTTTAGCCAATTGATTGGTTTCATCTGGTTTAATTGATAGATATAATTGGGTATCATCTGCGTAGCAATGAAAGTTTATAGAGTGGTTCCTTATAATATTGCCCAAAGGAAGCATATATATAAGGTGAATAGAATCGGTCCAAGTACAGAACCCTGCGGAACTCCAAGACTGACTTTGGCTGTCATGGAGGATTTATCGTTAACACATACAAATTGAGATCGCTCAGATAAATAGGACTTGAACCAGCTTAGTGCGGTTCCTTTTATGCCAACACAATGTTCCAGTCTCTGTAGTAGAATGTCCTGATCAACAGTGTGGAAAGTGTAAGTGTGTAACAAGACAAGAACAGAGACAAGTCCTTTGTCTGATGCCAATAGAAGTTCATTGGTAACTTTCACCAGTGCCGTCTCTGTGCTATGATGAACTCTAAATCCAGATTGAAAAACCTCAAATAAACTATTATTATGTAAAAAGTCACACAACTGTTTTGCGACTGCTTTCTTGAGGATCTTAGCGAGAAAGGGAAGGTTAGATATCGGCCTAAAACCTCTGGATCAAGACTAGGCTTTTTAAGAAGTGGTTTTATTACAGCTACTTTAAAGGATTGTGGTACGTAGCCAGATAATAGAGACAGGTTGATCATATTTAATAACGAGGTGTTAATTAAGGGTAAAACTTCTTTAAAAAGCTTAGTTGGAATCGGGTCTAAAAGACAGGTTGATGGCTTAGACGATGAGATTGTTGAAGTTAGTTGGTTAAGGTTGATTGGAGTAAAACAGTCTAGATATATTTCAGGAGTTACAGATGTTTTTAAAATTCCAACAGTTGAAGTTAAGTCATTACAAATTGAGGTCAGGAGGAGATTAATTTTGTCTCTAATAATTATAATTTTATTGTTAAAGAAGCTCATGAAGTCGTCACTACTGAGAGATATAGGAATAGAAGGCTCTGTAGAGCTGTGGCTCTCTGTCAGCCTCAGTGCTGAACAGAAACCTGGGGTTGTTCTTATTTTCTTCTGTTAAGGAAGAGTAATAAGCTGCTCTGCATTACGGAGAGCCTTCTTATACGTTTTAAGATGATCTAACCAGACTAAACGAGATTCTTCCAGTTTAGTGGAACGCCATTTACTTTCCAGATTTCTCGACTTTTGTTTTAGTTTGTGGATTTGTAAATTAAGCCATGGAGCTTTCTTTTTCTGTTTTATGATCTTCTTCTTTAGAGGAGCGACAGAGTCGAGTGTTATTCGCAGTGAGGCTGCAGCGCTATCAACAAGATAATTAATTTGGGAGGGACTAAAGTTAGCATTGGAGTCCTCTGTTATATTGATATTGAATCCTGGTATTGAATTAAGTGCTGATGGAATCACTTCCTTATATTCAGTCACAGCACTTTCAGATAAATATCGAGCGTAGGATGTTCTGCCTGCTGGCTTGTAGTCCAGTAACAGGACTTCAAAAGTTATTAAAAAATGGTCTGATAAAAGAGGATTATGTGGACACACTAATAAACTTTCAATTTCAACACCATATCCCAGAACAAGGTCCAGAGTGTGGTTTAAACAGTGAGTTGGTTCATGTACATTTTGACTGAACCCAATTGAATCTAACATTGAGATAAATGCATTATTAAGGCTATCACTATCAACATCCACATGAATATTAAAGTCACCTACAATAATCACTTTATCTGTTTTAAGGACTAAACTTGATAAAAATTCTGAGAGTTCAGATAGAACTTCAGAATACGGACCAGGAGGGCGGTACACAGTAACAAATAAAACTGGCTTTATTGTTTCCATGTTGGGTTTGAGAGCGTAAGAACAAGGCTTTCAAAAGAGTTATAGTTTAGTTTAGGTTTAGGATTGATCAAGAGGTTTGAATTAAATATGGCCGCAGCTCCTCGTCCTCAGCCAGTACCTCGAGGAATGTGAGTATTAATATGACCAGGTGGAGTGGATTCATTTAGACATATTCTTCATGTCTCAGGTTTCAGTGAGACAAAATAAATCAATCTTATTATCTGATATTAAATCATTTACCAATCCAGCTTTTGTTGATAAAGATCTGATGTTTAAGAGCCCACATTTCATGTTTTGATTAAGTTGCACTTTTGCAGCGGTGGTGTTTATTTTAATGATGTTTTCATGTATAACTCCTCTTCTGTTAACCATAGACTTGATTAGTTTCAGTGGTCGTGGGGCAGACACAGTCACTATGGGGATTTGAGTGGATGACTGCCCGGAAAGAAGCACAGAGAAGTGTGTAAGACTGCAACTCTTTGTCCTGGTCTCAACTCTGGGTTGTCATGGATTAGGTCCACTAATAGACTTTGTAATATTATTGGATATGAGATCTGCTCCAGCCAAAGTAGGATGGATGCCGTCACTCCTAATCAGACCGGGTCTTCCCCAGAAAGTCCGCCAATTGTCTACGAAGCCCACATCATTATCTGGACACCACCGTGAGAGCCAGCGACGGAATGATGACATGCGGCTAAACATGTCATCATTCAAAAGATTTGGCAGAGGACCAGAGAAAACTACGGAGTCCGACATTGTTTTGGCAAATGTACACACCGACTCCACATTAACTTTAGTACACTCCGATTGACGCAATCGCGTGTCATTACCGCCGACGTGAATAACAATCTTACTGTATTTACGTTTAGCCTTAGCCAGCAGTTTCAAATGTGCTTCCATGTCGCCCGCTCTGGCCCCCGGAATGCACGTGACTGTCGTCGCTGGTGTCTCAAAATGAACGTATCTCAAAATTGAGCTACCGATAACCAGAGTTGGCTTCTCAGCTGGTGTGTCACTGAGTGGGGAGAATCTGTTAGAAACAGCAAGCGGCTGGTGGTGAACCGTGGGCTTCTGATAACACTTCTTTTGGACAGTCACCCAGTCTCCCGGCTGCTCGGGTCCCGCCGGGGGACGGCTAACAGGAGATACCACTGGTCGACCCGCACCGACTATAGGGGGCTTGCTAACAGCTACACTTGCTAACCGCTGACTAGCCATGGTGCGGAGCCGCTCATCTATCCCTCTAAAACTCGCCTCCAACCCTGCGTATAAACTACATTTAATACACGTACCATTATCACTAAAGGAGGCAGAGCAATAGCTAAACATGAAACACACCGAGCAGGAGAGAGCAGAAGAGGGAGATGCCATCGTTAGCTGCCGAGCTGCAGCAGCTAACGTTAGCAGAGCCGAAAGGAGCGTAAATAATTGAGGATTTAGCGAGAGTCGCTAAGAGAAGGAGGATAAGGAGAGAGTTGTAAGTGCTTAGGAAGTACAAGTATAGGTTTAGATAGATGACAGGTAATTAGCCGATGTGATCAAGAATATAACAACATTAACTGGGTCAAGCTGGAGCTGCCGAAGTATGCTACCAGCAACACAGAAACATTAACAACCAGAAATGACCCGCTTACCGTAACACCACCCTACAAAAACACTACACACACTCCATATGGACGGCTGCGTTTAGTATTAAACAATACTAAACAATACTAAACAATATTAAACAATACTGAACCATACAGAACAATACTAAACAATACTAAACAATACAAAACAATAGTATACAATATTAAACAATATTGAACCATACTAAACAATAATAAACAACAATAAATAATACTAAACAATACTGAACCATACTAAACCATACTAAACAATACTAAACAATACTAAACAATACTAAACAACAATAAACAATACTAAACAATACTGAACCATACTAAACAATACTAAACAATACTAAACAATATTAAACAATACTGAACCATAATAAACTATAATAAACAATACTAAACGATATTAAACAATATTAAACAATACTGAACTATACTAAACAACACTGAACCAAACTATACAATATTAAACAATACTAAACAATAATGAACAATACTGAACAACAATAAACAATACTGAACAATACCAAACAATACTGAACCATACTAAACAATACTAAACAATATTAAACAATACTAAAGTATTTTAAACAATAATGAACCATACTAAACCATACTAAACAATACTAAACAATACTAAACAATATTAAACAATACTAAAGTATTTTAAACAATACTGAACCATACTAAACCATACTAAACAATATTAAACAATACTGAACCATAATAAAAAATAATAAACAATACTAAACGATATTAAACAATATTAAACAATACTGAACTATACTAAACAATTATAAACAATAATAAACAATATTGAACCATATTAAACAATACTAAACAATTCTGAATAATACTAAACCATATTAATTACTAAACAATACTAAACACCACTAAACAATATTAAACAACACTGAACCATACGAAACAATACTAAACAATAATAAACAATAATAAACAATAATAAACAATAGTAAACAATGCTAAACAATACTAAACAATAAGGAATAATACTGAACCATACTGAACAATACTAAACAATATTAAACAATATTAAACAACACTAAACAACATTTAACAATACTGAACAAAATTGAATCATACTAAACAATACTGAACAATACTGAACAATATTAAACAATACTAAACAAAATTAAACAATACTAAACATTACTGAACAATACTAAACAATTCTGAACCATACTAAACAATACTAAACAATACTAATTAATACTAAACAATATAAAACAATACTGAACAATACTAAACAATACTAAACAATAAGGAACAATACTGAACCATACTGAATAATAGTTAATAATACTAAACAATATTTAACCATACTAAACAATACTAAACAATAGTAAACAATACCAAACAATACTAAACAACAAACAATACTCAACAATAATGAACAATACTGAACCATAATAAACAATACTAAACAATATTGAATCATACTAAACAATACTGAACAATACTGAACAATATTAAACAATATTAAACAATACTAAACAACATTTAACAATACTAAACAATATTGAAACAATACTGAACCATACTAAAAAATACTAATTAATATTAATCAATACTAAACAATACTAAACAATATTAAACAATAATAAACAATACTAAACAATACTAAACAATATTAAACAATATTAAACAATATATAACGATACTATACTACACTGAATAATATTAAATCATACTGAACAAGACTGGACAATACTAAACAATACTGAACCATACTAAACAATAATAAACAATAATAAACAGTACTGAACCATACTAAACAATACTAAACAATATTAAACAATACTGAACAAAACAAAACAATACGAAACAATATTAAACAATACTGAACAAAACAAAACAATACGAAACAATATTAAACAATATTAAATTATATCAAACAATACTAAAAAATATTAATAAACAATATTAATAAACAATATTAATAAACAATATAAAACGATACTAAACTATACTGAACAATATTAAACAATAGTAAACAATACTGAACATTACTGAACAATATTAAACAATACTAAACAATATTAAACAATACTAAACAAAACAAAACAATACGAAACAATATTAAACAATACTAAATTATATCAAACAATACTAAACAATATTAATAAACAATATAAAATGTTACTAAACTATACTGAACAATATTAAACAATATTAAACAATATTAAACAATATTAAACAATACTCACAAAACGACTACAAAGAGACAACATGACCATATGGAGACAGACTGAGACGCAGCTGCAGCTGTGAGGACGGGGACGCTGGGATCAGATGCTCAGGTATGTCCGGATGTCCCTGCTGCTGCTGTTATCAGGATGAAGCACCTGCTGCCTCACACCAGCTGAACAAAGCCGGGCAGAGTCGCCTGGTCAATAATAAAATGGAGATTACTTCATGTCTGCACACATCGGGAGATTATGGCCGCCAGCCGGGAGTGGGGGGAGACGTTAATGCCTCCCGACGGGGGCCAAGACCCCCGCAGCTCAGAGGGTGTTAGAGGAGGAGGAAATGAGTTTCCTAAAGTCTGACTTTCACCTTGTGGGTGGTGTTCATCCAGTCAAGTGTAGCAGGAGTGTGTGGATATGTGTGTGTGTGTGTGTGTGTGTGTGTGTGTGTGTGTGTGCGCGTGTTATTGCATGCGTGCGCGTGCGTGCGTGTGTGTGTGTGTGTGTGTGAAGAAATACTGAATCCTCTACTTTTGCTTTGCTTTTCTGTAAAAAGGTCCTTTAACACGTTTACATAAAAAGACTCATAGAAGCTTCATTTAAAGGTTGAATTATTATATATAAAATAATAAAAAGTGTTTATAAAGTGAGAAAGTGGAGTTTGAATATTCCGTCCTGATCCTCCTCAGTTCTTCAGTGTTTAATGCTGCACACATTGTGAAGCATTAAACACATGTGGGATGTTAAACGAAATAAATAAAATGACTTAACTTGAATTTTGTAAAATTTTGTTTCTCAAAAAACATCACGACCACACAAGCAGTGTTTATAAAACATGTGTCCAGAATAACTTGTCTGTCTACCTGTCTGTCTACATACCTACCTGTCTACCTACCTGTCTACCTACCTGTCTGTCTACCTGTCTGTCAACTGTGTACATACCTACCTGTCTATCTACCTGTCTACCTACCTGTCTGTATACCTGTCTGTCTACCTGTCTGTCTACCTGTGTACATACCTACCTGTCTATCTACCTGTCTACCTACCTGTATGTCTACCTGTGTACAAACCTACCTGTCCGTCTACCTGTGTACAAACCTACCTGTCCATCTACCTGTCTACCTACCTGTTTACCTACCTGTCTACCTACCTGTCTACCTGCCTATCTACCTGCCTGTCTGTCTACCTGTCTGTCTACCTGTCTGTCAACATACCTACCTGTCTCCCTACCTGTCTGTCTACCTACCTGTTTACCTACCTGTCTACCTACCTGTCTACCTGCCTATCTACCTGCCTGTCTGTCTACCTGTCTGTCTACCTGTCTGTCTACCTGTCTGTCAACATACCTACCTGTCTCCCTACCTGTCTCCCTACCTGTCTGTCTACCTGTCTGTCTACCTATCTGTCTCCCTACCTGTCTACCTATCTGTCTCCCTACCTGTCTCCCTACCTGTCTCCCTACCTGTCTGCTCACCTGGGATCTGTTACCAGCCCCAGACTAAGTGAATCATCTTCACTATTCTTTGTCCTGTTGTCATGAAGCTGTTCAGTCTTTCCTCACGAGATGTAATGTTGTTATTTTCCTACTGAAAAGAAGACACAGAAAAAGAAATTGCCCCGTTTGTATATTTCCAGGTGTTTCTCCATTAAAACACCTGGAAACATGTCTGACGTTGGTGCCATGTTTCCGTCTCCTGCAGCAGAAACTGTTTCTGGGTCGAATTCTCTTCATTTAAATACAATTATTTTCCCTGTGGAGATAAAACGCTCTGAACATTATCACATTTAAACGCTTGTTACAACCTTTTCATCGAACTTTACTTTCTTCCTCGTCCTCTTCGCTGTTTGGGCTCCACTTGTTTTAGCATCTTTTATGTTATATTTATATTTATAAACATAAACTTGTTTAAAATCTCTCCACGTCGTGCTTCATCACTTCCATTCTCTGCTCCTGTACGAACATTACTACTGATTTAATTATTGAAACGTTGCTTTGAATTAATGATAGCGTGGGTGGAAGGGTTTCCTCTATGTGCTCACTTGGATATGATAATGAGTTTCCTCCGTGGAGCAGCGAGCCGTCACTCAGCGCCGCTCTCTCATCCTCTTCCAGTATCAGCAGCTGCCAGCAAACACCACACTGCACATCCCATAATGACTGGAAACATTCATCTCCTCCACTGAGAGGCACAAATACATTCAAACTCACTTTGACTTTTAACTGGCAGTTCCTGGGAATCTTATAGAATGTTACATGTTTATATTTTAGTTGTAGTAGTTTGTCATATTTATTATATTCTACGTTTTAGAGCATTATAGTGTATTCTTTATATATATATATATATATATATATATATATATATATATATATATATATATATATATATATATATATATATATATATCTTGTATTCTACAGATATTTATTACAATACAATTTCGACATTTTATGGCCTGTTATTTCTGTATCACCGCTCAGGACGGTCTGAAACAGACTATTTTTCTCAGAGGAAGCACTCCAATCATTATTATATTATTAAGCCAATAAAAACTATCTTATTCGATATTTTGTGTGAAATTCTTGATTACTTTAGTAAGCAGCTGTGCAGCGAGTCGGCCATTGTTGCTAAAGAACGCTCGGCTTCGGGGTCCTGCTCACTCTGTCGGGGAATGACTGGCTGGCTGCACGTTGTCCCCGACACACTGCTCTCTCCTTGGGTTCATATACTGACTGTAGTGTCTCCGCGGGGAGTTGGGTGCAACTGCTGAACATTTCCACCATCGATGACAAGAAGTGTACAAGACGAAAAACTGAAAACTTGAAGAGTTGATCTGACAAACTCTCAGATCAACTCTCCCAGAGCCCCCGACACTCTGAGACAGACAATAACCAACAGACAGACGCAGAGAGAGGAATGTCTTTTATTGAAGATAAAACATCGCACTACAAAGAGACACAACATGACTACAAAGAGACACAACATGACTACAAAGAGACACGACCACAAAGAGACACAACACGACTACTAAGAGACACAAACTGACTACAAAGAGACACAACATGACTACAAAGAGAAACAACATGACTACAAACAGACACAACATGACTACAAGGAGACACAACATGACTACAAAGACACACAACATGACTACAAAGAGAAATAACATGACTACAAAGAGACACAACATGATTACAAAGACACACAACATGACTACAAACAGACACAACATGACTACAAGGAGACACAACATGACTACAAAGAGAAATAACATGACTACAAAGACACACAACACGACTACTAAGAGACACAAACTGACTACAAAGAGACACAACATGACTACAAAGACACACAACATGACTACAAACAGACACAACATGACTACAAAGAGACACAACACGACTACTAAGAGACACAAACTGACTACAAAGACACACAACATGACTACAAAGAGACACAACATGACTACAAAGAGGCACAGCATGACTACAAAGAGGCACAACATGACTACAAAGAGAAACAATGTGACTACAGAGAGACACAACATGACTACAAAGAGACACAAACTGACTACAAAGAGACACAACATGACTACAAAGAGAAACAACATGACTACAAAGAGACACAACATGACTACAAGGAGACACAACATGACTACAAAGAGAAATAACATGACTACAAAGAGACACAACATGACTGCAACGAGACACAACATGACTATAAAGAGACACAACATGACTACAAAGAGACACAAACTGACTACAAAGAGACAGAAACTGACCACAAACAGACACAACATGACTATAAAGAGACACAACATGACTACAAAGAGACACAACATGACTGCAACGAGACACAACATGACTATAAAGAGACACAACATGACTACAAAGAGACACAACATGACTATAAAGAGACACAACACGACTACAAAGAGACACAACATGACTACATAGAGACACAACATGACTATAAAGAGACACAACACGACTACAAAGAGACACAAACTGACTACAAAGAGACACAACATGACTATAAAGAGACACAACACGACTACAAAGAGACACAAACTGACTACAAAGAGACACAACATGACTATAAAGAGACACAACATGACTACAAAGAGACACAAACTGACCACAAACAGACATAACATGACTACAAAGAGACACAACATGACTATAAAGAGACACAACATGACTACAAAGACACACAACATGACTACAAAGAGAAATAACATGACTACAAAGAGACACAACATGACTACAAAGACACACAACATGACTACAAACAGACACAACATGACTACAAGGAGACACAACATGACTACAAAGAGAAATAACATGACTACAAAGACACACAACACGACTACTAAGAGACACAAACTGACTACAAAGAGACACAACATGACTACAAAGACACACAACATGACTACAAACAGACACAACATGACTACAAAGAGACACAACACGACTACTAAGAGACACAAACTGACTACAAAGACACACAACATGACTACAAAGAGACACAACATGACTACAAAGAGGCACAACATGACTACAAAGAGGCACAACATGACTACAAAGAGAAACAATATGACTACAGAGAGACACAACATGACTACAAAGAGACACAAACTGACCACAAACAGACACAACATGACTACAAAGAGACACAACATGACTACAAAGAGACACAACATGACTACAAAGAGACACAACATGACTACAAAGAGACACAACATGACTACAAAGAGACACAACATGACTACAAAGAGACACAACATGACTATAAAGGTTTATTTTAGGTGCCGTCTGTTTGTAGCATGGAGTTGCACACTGGCCTCCTATTGGCTGCTCCTCATTAACCTCCTCGTCAGTCGGAGGCGTCTCCGGCACTCGTCAGCGGAGGTAATTAAAGACCTGGTGAACCTTTTTAATTAAAGACCTCTTGTGCCAGACATTTATCAGCTGATTGTGACTCCTGCCAACATGGATGACAAACTTTATTCTGGAACGTTTCCTTCAGTTTGAATGTTTTTAGCACAACCAGAACATTAATCCTCAATCAACAGCTTTCCATCACAAGACATGTTCACCGGTGTGAAAGTCGTAAGTAAATTCATCCTCGTAAAGCAGCTCGACTTCCTGCATTAAGCCCTTCATACAAACTTGCAGCATAAAGTGCCTTACCTTAAAACTAAGGTAATAACATCATTCCAAATTAAAAGCCAGATTTAAAGATACGTCTTTAATTTCCTTCTGAAAATAAAAAGAGCGGCGAGTTTCACAGTTTAGGTCCTTTAATGGGACGTGAAGGTGACGTTTAGAAGCAGTGCAGGACCTTAGTGGTCTCCAGGAAAACTAAAAGAAAGGAAATATGTACAAAGAGGAGCAAAAGTCAAGCTTTGAGAACTTTAAAATCTATTGTCAAAGCAGCAACTCTGAGCTTTGTGGACCGGCTGAAGGTTTCTTACATACGTTAATGTCTATAAGACTATGAGACCGTGTTTATGTCCAGTAAGAAAGGAAAACTAAAGTCTGAACGGTGAGAAACAGAAGTCAAAGCTCGAGTCGATGTTTAGCCTTCAGGCACAAATCTGATTATTTCTGCACATGTGACTCAGATCAGTTTCAACAACACAACTCACATGAAATCTGATCCTCTTTCACACGAGATGGTATTTAGATACAGGTGTGACAGCTATGTCAGTGAGGTCACAGTCCCACCTTCACGACTCCGCCTGTATCACAGTGATACATCAGAATTGAGCTTGTGGTGAACAGATACAAGAAAGAAAGAGGTGGAGGTGAAGAAGCTGTGTCTGATGAAACACTGAGCACAAGGTAAAGCTGATCGATGGCTCTGTCACCTGCGGCTCCGCCCTTCAACTGATTTCACTGGAGAACATTTAAACCTGAGCTCCTGTTTCAAGTCTGTCTTTGCTGCTTCGCCCTCCACCATCAATGTCGTCTGATGGGCTGCTATCTATAGGACTCGTAACGGATCGATAAGGTTAGTGAGGGACGTATGATCGGAGACGTTTAGAAGATCACGGCTCCAGGTCAAATTAAGAAGAGTCCTTCTCTTCTTCTTATTGAACACAGACATGAAACTCATGTTGATCATTGAGTCTGATCATTTCCTCCACTTCAGAGAAGAAACTGTTTCAAAGTCAAAATATTAAAACAATTTTCTCAAATTAATAAAAAAATGTAATCCGATTTTTTTCTTGTGATATTCCTCAAAATATATTTATATATATATAAATATATTTATATGATAATCATATTAATTTTTTTCTTTTTAAATATTCAAATTTCTCTCTAAATATTTGACTGTTTTTGGCACGATCCACACATTTTTGTATTCAGCGTGATCATCATCATTTTCTCTGATATCCAGAGGAAACGTCCATCAATGCTCTTCAATCAGAGAATAAACATTCTGCAGAATCTTTAGAAGGAAAAGAGATCCGGTGGACGTGATGAGGCCGGTGTTTGTACGGAAACATCTTTGAACGGTGATGCGTGTGATACTTTAATACTTTGGTTCTTTGAACTGAATGAAATTATTTGAATCCACAAAGTGATTAATGGAAGTTTCCAACCTCAACAGTTAATTTACCCTTCACTTAATTCTTGCCCCTCAAACGCAGACTGGCCAATCACAGCTTAGCCTCGACCAGGGTCCGCCGACTGTACGCCGCCGCTCCAGAGACTCTCATGCAGTCGCTTCAGACTTTCTTCTTTTCCAGGCTGGTTTTGTGGATTATTAGTAAACGTAGTGTAACGGTGATGCTGGTTACCCCGAGAGGTTTGAAGGAGAAAGCATCAGCAGAGCACGTTAGCACATCATTAACTTGCGTTAGCACTTCTATGCTAGCTACTGAAGGTATACTGAATGAGGCATAATAATTAGCTGTTTGCTACATTCAAAGTGTGTGTTTCAGAACAAGGGGAGATTGTTTTGGGGATAACGTGGCGGTCAGACTTTTTTCAGACTGTTTTGGAATAATTGCATGTAAGCGTTCAGATTAAGATGTTTAAAAACTCCCAACTGGTTTCTTTGCTTCTCCACACTGACAGCTTCATGCTTCACAAAGCCGTCATCTTGTGTTGTGTTTTCCTTTACAGCAGCTTTATGTTTTGTCCTGCTGACAAGAGCGAACGGCCTCCTTTCCTCTGTGTCCTCCTCTTCTTGAACTCCTCACGCCTCCTGAACAAACAGCCCACAGCTTTAATTACTGCTGCTGTTGTTTGGGAACCACTGAGGATGTTGGGACAGCTGGAAGATTGTCTCTCATTTTCTCCTTTACCCTGGCAGGAAACACCACACAGCTCTACGCACTCACAGCGGGAGCTGGAGGAAGCCAACAGAGACCCCCTCGTGTATGGAAGTAAGTCTCTAATGCAAACAAATATATAACGTGAAGGTTTGTCTCATTCAGCCTCCAACCGACCTCATAAAACACTGAACACACAAAGGTTACTGATAAAACCTTTATTATCATAAGTTTGTCATTGTTTTGCTCACAATACTGCATGTTAACACAACGATAAGTCACATGTCCCAACACCTGTCCGCCATCTTCTCTTTGTTCAACAGAATACACCGGAAAACGCGAATTGCAAGTACATTTCCTGTAATGGCTACAAAGAGTTAATCCTTAATCACGAACAACCAAACACTGAAAGAGTCTGTGTATTAGTTGGAAATAATATGGAAATGTTTAATGAATGCAAAATGCAACATATGAAAGTCTTACTTACACTATCAATATATAGCGTTGAGGACCTGCATGATGTGCAGAGGTGATCGGTATATTGTAAAGTTCAATGAAAGATGGCAAATAAAAATTTCACATGCTACTTTTTCCATCAAGGTGCCATCTAGTCGCAGAATCAGATGTCCTATACTACAACATACTACACCCAGTTAAACAACAACTATACCCACGATGTAAAACTGAATTGTCATTTTGAACACAAAACAACTTGTTTAGGTTTAAGAAAAGATGGTGGTTTGAATTGAAATAACTACATTTGTAAAGTTAAAGTGAAACTTAACATTGTGGTTCACAGGTTGGTTCACAATGGGCATCTGATCAAGACGCCTTCCTGTGGAGGTGTTCTGGGAGGAGACACTGGGGCAGACCCAGAATCTAACCCAGGACTGTCTCAGGATCCCCCAGGAAGAGCTGGAGGATGTAACCGGAGATGATTATCTCGATTAGACTTGTGTCACTGAGAAAAAGACACGGATAAGTGGCAGGAAATGGATGGATTGTAATTGTTTGATCCTGAAGAAAAATTTGATCGGACTAAAGAATTTGACAGGAAAGAGAGCGAGTGAGGAGCTCTTCTGATGTTACCTCATAGGTTCCTTTTAATGAGGTTCAGATATCTGATGAGGTTGTCTCCTGGCCTCCCTGTTGAGTCTGTGTCCTCAGTGTATCCTACCATAAAGAGACCTGGGGGCAGACCTATAACACTAATCCCACCTGGCCTGGCAACACCTCAAGATCCCGCAGCAAAAGATGAATGGATGTCTACAGAAAAGGATTTCTAGAAGTGCTAAGTCAAAGGCAACTGGACTTCCTGCAGATGCTTGACTGGTGGGAAGCCTGAGGCACGAGTTGCCTTTGATTTAGCACTTCTAGATACACAATCACCTGGATGATGAATAATCTTCACAGATACATGGGAATAGAGAAGTCTGGACTACCTTGTTAAGACGGACACAGCAACCCGGATCTGCATTAGTGGTGGAAAATGAATGAATGGGATGTGAAGTCTGATCCTGACTCTGAGGAAGTTTACACTGAAACTTTACAATGTCCTCACTCAAAACACAAACAAAAGAAATGTAGACAGAAATGCGTGAACAATGTGGTTGCACCCCTAAAAGGTCCAGATGCCAGATGGGATCGATCCAATGTTCAACAATAAAAGAAAAAACCCAGTAAGACCAAAATAAAGTGAATTAGTTCCTAAAAGACAGAAAGAGAGATGGGCAGGTGTTGTGTCACAAAACAACCAAAATCTACGGCCATTATCTAAAAGATCTCTCCAAGTATACTCAGGTTGTGCTCTTAAATCTACTCACACATTTTAGTTTACATGTGAACATGCTTGAGAGTAGAACAGTCCCGTCATCGGGAACATTGTAAACGTCATTATTACTCATATTACTCACGACCAGCAAACAGAAACCACAAGGACCGAGGAGACCTGCATGGAGATTTGCATGCAAAACAACAGTTCATGCATCTGCCTCGCCTTTAGGACAAACAGAAGAGGATGCAGACGTCTGTGAAGGCAGCTTGCTTGTTCATCTGGCAGAGATCCAAAATGCTTTACAGCGTACGAACCTTTACGAAATTTAGCAAAATATCAATAAACTCTTATAAAACCAAACCAGAAGGGGGGGGTTCATACATTCCTTCACCAACTGTTTCCCCGCGTGTCATGCTGTCTGCAGGGAAGCGGCGTTTGGATTGATCAGTTTTGTGTCTGTGTGCTTTTCACTTCCATTAAAACACTCCTGAATGTTACAGCTTAGCCTCTGTTGGTCCCGCATGCACAGCGGATGCTAAAGGTGCGACAGTTAGCATTTTTATACATTGAACCTAAGTTGGACCACGAGATGAGATGAAAGTCTTCCTCACCTCGCTGATACTTTCAGAGCTACTGTCCGTTATTTCCTAAACCTCCATGCTTCCTATGACGTGTCCATGTGTTGTGGGATTGAAGATAGCGGAAGAGGACGAACTTGTGAGCCTTCATGTCACTGGACAACTCAAGATGCTAATGTTAATGTTAGTATCTCATGCCAGAAACTGGCGGCACCATTGGGCAGTGTTGGAAGCTTGGTGATGTTGTGACTACTTTGAGATCTAGTTGGCAAACTACTGTGGCTGGTAAGATAACTGCTGACATGCTAGCTAGACGGTAATTTGCAGACGCTAACCAGCCAAAATAGCTCAAAAGTCTAGCTGCTACCAGTTAGCTAACTACTGGTTAGCAAACTAGCTGGCTTTGTGGTTAACTGGACAAAAGGTTATCGCAGTTTATGAGATTGTACCTTTACTTTTGGCAGTTTATACTGTGGCAGAGGAAGATTAAATGAAATTGGATGGTGCGACAAAGCTAATATGAAAGCTTCCTCTGTTTTGACTGTTCAATCTGTTTCCTATCAAAACCGCTGGTCAACAGCTTAAAGTTTGCTACTTGCTCTACGTTAACGCTCTGCATAGATTCACTTTGCCTCCGTACGCAAATCCCACTGAAATGAACTGGTTTTGATCTGAAATGCTGATCTGTTATTGTAAACACTATCACAAAAGAAAAGAGAAACACAAACGTTAGCTACAATTCTTAAAAGCATATCAAAACTAATGCTACATAGCTAGCATATTTGCTTACAAATCAAGCTTGTTTCTAATGGCAATAAGAATTTATGGATTACGGATAATACGGATGTTAACCAGTTTGGAAATTAGCTATTACAGTTACTCCCACATGATACGAGCTCCTTATGTGTCGTACAATATGACGTGTTGGCCGGAGACTCCAGTGCTTCTGCATTAGGAACACTAGCAGGTGAAACACATTGCCCATGTATAATATGCATCAATAACACCCTTGGGTTAAGTTTTCTCTTTAAAACCGACAAACTGTCAGCATCAAGACGCTGATCATTGCAGGTTGACAAACTGCATCAGGATACACAGTGATTGTTGATCCTTCGGCTCATCGCTCGCTGGATTGACATATCTCAGCTACTTCTTCTGTCTGTTATAGTATAACCAGTGTGTGCATGTAAAGATATGTTTCACTACTCAATTCAAAAAGGACGAAAGGTAATTAAACATCTTCTACCTTTTTTGTGCTATAAAGTAATCCAGCGAAACGTCCTGTTAGTCCAACCTGTAAGATCCCTCCCAGTGTAAATGTAGGCTGACGGGCCTGACTGAGCTCCTTCTTCATGGTAAAATACAGCACGTAGCACCTTTAACATCCGCATCAACAAAAAACAAAAGACAGTAAACATTTTTCTCAGTCCAGGAGATGTTGTGCTGTCCGGGGGGGCAGCTGTAGCGGCGGCGTTCAGGGGCCGAACTGCCTGGAAGACTGGAACTGGCTGGGCACTTTGGGCTTGATGCCCTTGCTGTTGTAGTAGTCCACCACCTGGTTGGGCACCTCTGCTAAAACGCTCTTCGCCAGAGCAGCTGGAGACGCCTGAGGAGGAGACAGAAGGAAACATTTAATGAAGTGTTCATCTCTTGTGAAACGGGTGCGTGCATGAGAATGACAAATATTCCAGTTTCCTATTTAAAAACCATCAAAGGTTTTGTATTTTACAGACAATTTACCATGAATCACTTCTCCTTCACGTCCACGCTGACACATTTTCTCATCATCCATCAGGTTTAGCTTTGACTTTCTTCCCCTCAGGCAACCATTAGTTTCAGTTCATTAGGCCGACTCTACGCAGTGTAAATCAAATTGCAGAGTTGAAACATTTCAGCAGATCCATCACAGTGAAATTATCTGGACGTTTTGAAATGTAAGAATTGGCTGCTGACTTTTTTAATGGTGGTTCACAGAGATGTCAGACAATATGCTGCTGTGTGCTTCATGTGTGGAAAGGAAACTCTGGACAATTTTTGGGAATGAGGTCTGCACATGATCCCGAGTTCATGTGAGAAAACGACTTTAGTCGGCCGCCATAATACGGCAGAGCCAGACGAGTGCGAGACTCCACAAACCCCAAATGACCGAAACATCATCAGGACAAAATATTAAACCCGATATCAGAATCTAACAGGCTGAAGTAACATTTCCTGATCCTGTTCTTGCTCCCCAGAAGATGAATCCTTTAGATTTGAATAACTATCTTTTCCTCTAGCGCCACCTTCAGGACACACTTTACTGCCAGCAGGATGAACACAACCACCAACCCTGTTCACCACAGACATGTTTGCTTACTATTGGCTTTATAATTGCAACACATTGATCTTTATAGTGACTGTTTTTCAAGATCTGAGCTTCCCGTCCACACCTGGACCTCAGCCTCTCATTCTTGTACCGCAGACTCACTAACCCTCTGCCAGTTAGGGTTAGGGTTACGTTTCTCTGCCTGCCTCATACGTTGCCTGATTACCAGTTTGAAGATTTCTGCCCATTGCCTTTGTTACTCCAGCATGGATTTGATTAAAGCATTTTAGAAACTCTGCTTCTGGCTCTGAATTTGTGCATTTGGATTCTGTGTTTTCTAAGCGGTTTCTATAATAATCAGTGTCATTGTTTGTGTTTTTGGCTGCAGCTTTCAGTTCTGAATAAGGTTTCTGCTCACAATGCCTCAGGACGATGATTTAACTTGTTAGACACTGAAAATAAAATAAAAAACTAAACTGGGGGAGACACTACAGGCAAGAGCATCGTATTAATATGTATTAATATTCAGACTGGTGTAAAGGAAACATGAGAACATCAGAGTGTGTGTTTGTAACTGTGTGTGTAGATTTAAACAACAGCTACATTACATAACGCCTCATGTACATATTAAACACTTGTAATATAAACTTGTGTTGATGTGAGTCATGAAGTGGGGAAGCTTCATGATATCTGTTAGTTACATGTTTGACCCTGTTCACCTGTAGTGTGTACAACATGTATGACTCTGTTCACCTGTAGTGTGTACAACATGTATGACCCTGTTCACCTGTAGTGTGTACAACATGTATGACTCTGTTCACCTGTAGTGTGTACAACATGTATGACCCTGTTCACCTGTAGTGTGTACAACATGTATGACCCTGTTCACCTGTAGTGTGTACAACATGTATGACTCTGTTCACCTGTAGTGTGTACAACATGTATGACCCTGTTCACCTGTAGTGTGTACAACATGTATGACCCTGTTCACCTGTAGTGTGTACAACATGTATGACTCTGTTCACCTGTAGTGTGTACAACATGTATGACCCTGTTCACCTGTAGTGTGTACAACATGTATGACTCTGTTCACCTGTAGTGTGTACAACATGTATGACTCTGTTCACCTGTAGTGTGTACAACATGTATGACCCTGTTCACCTGTAGTGTGTACAACATGTATGACCCTGTTCACCTGTAGTGTGTACAACATGTATGACTCTGTTCACCTGTAGTGTGTACAACATGTATGACCCTGTTCACCTGTAGCGTGTACAACATGTATGACTCTGTTCACCTGTAGTGTGTACAACATGTATGACTCTGTTCACCTGTAGTGTGTACAACATGTATGACTCTGTTCACCTGTAGTGTGTACAACATGTATGACTCTGTTCACCTGTAGTGTGTACAACATGTATGAATGTTACATATCTTTAAAGGAGCTTTTCTCTAAAGGAGCTTTTTCTCACACTCTTCAGCAGAAGTCTCCACTTCAGTAGCACTTACATACACCAAACTTTCCACTTTCATTCCTCTCTATATTCTGAAGCTTTGTGCAGAGGGCTTTGTTCACATGTCACTCACAGCTCATGTTATACACGCTACACTAACTACATGCAGGAGATGCACAGAGTTCTGTGTGTTGACAGGATTTAGTGATTTATGGAGTGATACAAAGACAGATCCAGAATCTGTACAAACCTTTGACATGTGAACAACATGAAACACTTTGAACCTGCTTCATCCAGACTTCACTTTACATCTGGAAATGGAGCAGATTACACACATTTAATGACATAATGCTTCATTTACATATTTAAACATCACATGTCAGAAAACCTTTTTTACCCCACTCATCTGGGGTGTGCAGCAAGTTAATTTTAGTAGAAATAAATATAAATCAGTGGCTGCCTGGAGGGAGGGAAATCAAACTGGATCAAAGATATAAATACATATTTAATATATACATGATTAGTAACTAATTGGCAAAAATAAATAAAACGGGGATTCAGCCCCTTTAAATATATGCACACAAACACATGCATAATATCATGCAGATTATATCGCAAAGTGACTTACAAACTTAAAACATGTAGTTGAGTTCTACTTCTGGCAGAGCGCAGCACTTTGCTGTCAGTCAGATGGCGTCAAATAAAAATTGTGCCAAAGACAGAAAGTTTCATTGATCAGCAGATTAAACGCAGGAGAGGAAATAAATCTGCTCTGTACTGTAATGTGTAACCTTCAGACACGGTGAAGAATGAACATTCATCTGAAGGAAATAGAATATTTCCCACTTAAGATGGGCTGGCAGATTGTCGTCCCCCCCCCCAGGCCTTTGACGGGTAGAAACTCATTTCTTCAATAACTTCCCGCTCTCGCCTCGTCGTCCTCCACTTCCAATAAGCTTCAGAACTTCTGCTCTCAGTCGTCTGCAGCTACAATATGTTTGGGTCACACAAGGTTTTCTATCAACTATCATTTTCTTACGAGGAGAATGAACACAGCAGCTTTAGTGAACAGCTGCATGTGTTCGTAATAAAACCTTATTTACATCAACGAACGGGATAAAAGTGTTTCATGATCTAAACAAGTAAAGGACCCAGTGAAAGTGCCGGGAAGCCTTCGTGCAGTTTGGGGATTTGTTGCTGTTTGTTAAAACAAAATTAAAAACAGCAAAGCTCCCGCACGTGTGGTTGCAAAGCTTTCCTGTGTCAGAGCTGTGTTCAACGGTTTCAAAGTCTTCTATTTACAACTATCAGAGGCTTTTATTGTGAAGCAGCTGTAGGATATGTGTTACCGACCGACTTACATACATTTGACTTTTAGCACAGGAAGTGTGTTCATGTTCTTGTTGATAAGTATTCTTTAGTCTGTTGCTCGATGATTTCAGCTTGGTTTGTATTGAATTGGTTCCCGACTGGGAAGCTCAGAGGAATTGTTTCCACATTACCATTTAAAGCTCATCAACACAAGAACTGGGATCATCCGAGGAGCACCTGAATGCACCATTTGCCTTGGGGCGGTCAGTGCTCTTCAGACGTCTTGTAGTTTAAGTATTAATTATTCTGCTCCGTGTCTTCGTCAGGTCCTCTGTGACCTGCCGGCCTGTTGTAAGAGTGTTTTGTCATTTGTGGGCATTTTTAGAAAGAGTAATGTGTGCTTGTTTTGGTTTGTCTGTCTGTTCATTCCCCAACCCCCCCCCCCCCCCCCCCCCCTTGCTCTCTTTCTTTCTCTCTGCACACCTGCCAGCCATCAAGCAATCAGCGTGCACCGTCAGCCAGCGCTCGCCGGATCAAAGCGCCATTCACGCCAGCCAGCTCGCTGCCTCGGGAGTCCCTCTGCCAAGCCTCCTCCTGGATTACTCCCCCTCTGCAAAACCAGCCACCATCTCACCGTCCCTGCCTGTAATGCTGTAATGGTAACATTGCCGTACTCTAATATGTTGTCTGGAATCCGCTTTTCCCAAAGAGGAAGTTGTTTCTCTCCTCTCACTTCTCCTCTGGTTTCGGGAGGAGCTGGCTTTTGATTTCACACTTTGCTTTAGTTTGCTGATCAGTTGAATGATCAACCAAACAAAAGGTTATAACCTTCATGAAGGGAGGATTTATCAGAGGACTGTATCTGATAAACAGGATATATGAAAGACCTAACAGACCAGAGCAACAGAACTGAATAACGTGTCCCTTAATGATCCCTCAAGGAACCTTATAGGTGAATAGGAAATAATAGAGGACCTATATTCGCGCCTTCAGGGACTCCTCATTAGGAGAAGACAGAGTCAGAGACACTCTCTCCTCATTCTATAAATGTAAACTGATTTTATTTTATTGGATGTCCTTCCGATAGACTCACATGTTTGAAGTTGCGGAAAGGAACGAACTGGACAATGTCCCGGAGGACGGGCTCTCCTTTGGGCGATCGCAGGATCCCGTCGTCTCCGTCTAGCATCTGCATGTCGCTGAAGTCGGCGCTCCCGATCCCGACAATGATGACAGACATGGGGAGGTGGGAGGCTTGGACGATGGCCTCCCTCGTGTCGGCCATGTCGGTGATGACGCCGTCTGTCAGGATCAGCAGGATGAAGTATTGCTGAAAGACGGAGAATAAAGAATAATCAGACTTTTCGGTTCCCTTCTTCAGACAAACTTTGTCAGGAAACGTCACTGGAGCTGGTTCTCAGAGTGATAAACTATCATCTGAAGAAACTAGTGCAACAAGATGGGATGGTGATGGTCTAGTGGTCTAGAGGTACGCCTTCCAAACAAAATGCTAGAATGTTGGGAGTTCAATACCAGGCTGCCACCAGTGTACCCCTGAGCAAGGTACTTAACCCCGAGGTGCTCCAGGGAGACTGTCCCTGTACTTAGTTCACTGTAAGTTGCTCTGGATAAGAGCGTCTGCTAAATGACCTGTAATGTAATGTAATGTAAAGAAAAGAAAGATTTTGTGAAGCCACATACATCATGAGCAAGATGAGAAATATAATATAAAAAGAACCGACGTCATTAATTAGTAAGTTACTGGTTGATGTTCTGATGAACCTGCTGTATTATAGACTTCAAAGTGATTTGTGATGCATCAAACTTCAGGCACGCATTCAGGCGTCTCCTCAAAATGTCAGAAAAAGAAGCAAACTTGACCGTAGACTCATGGGAAACATGTTGCGTAAGTATAGTAGCGTTTCCTTTAATGTTTGACATTCTGTCTTCTGCAACACATTGGGCTGGAGCAGCGTTTAATTAGTGCCAGTTGGTTAAAGCAGTTTGACGTCTCTGACTGAAGAGAATACAGACGAGTTGCTATAACTGTCACTTTTACTCAACTCCTCACAGATTCCTTTTTACGGCTCCACATGTTCAACAACAAACTCAAACGAGCACAGAGAAAGTTTGTTCTTGAACTTTTGCTTCCTTTTACATTACAGTTCATTTAGCTGACGCTTTTGTCCAAAGCGACAAAAAGTGCAAACAATCCTGGAGATACAACTCCGAACAGCAAGAATCTTGTAAGTACAATATCTTCAAATACAATCGTATCAGTGAACACTGTCTTCAAATATCCAGTTTGAAGTGCAACATACAGAAACAATAGAATACAAATTCAACTATTAGCTATAAATAAGCCAAACCAATACAAGTGCAACATACAAAGTACAGTTGTTTAGTTTCTTCATTGGTCGAGGTGCAGTGGAAACAGGTGAGTGTTCAGTCTGCAGAAGGTTTGAAGACTGTCTGCTGTCCTCACATCAATGGGGAGGTCGTTCCACCATGTTGGAGCAGGAGAGCAAACAGGCGGGTTTTGTTTGAGGGAAATCTGGGTCCCACTCGTAGTGAGGGAGCAGCGAGCTGATTGGTCGACGCAGAGCGAAGTGAACGCGCTGGGGTGTCTGGTCCTTGATCGAACGATGATCACAACCTGTGAGATCACGTTGGGAGTCAGATCTGCTCAAAGACGTCTCAGAGTTCAGAGGTTGCTGGTTTCAATCCCGACCAGTTTGGTGGCAAAGCAACAAACTTTCGTGCCTCGACAATTACAAGCAGTCAGGCGGCAGCGGCCTGAATGGATGAAGCAGTGATCCATCGTGTTCAGAGCTCAAGACAAGATTAGAACTCCAGCAGATCTCTGGTCAGTGGAAGCGGAGCACTTCGTTAGTCCGGTGGGAAGGCTTTCAGTATTTATGCACCCACATCATGAAACAGTTTTCAGTTTGATCTCAGACTTGCTGAATATACGGTACATGTTTGCTTGTGTGTGTATACAATGTTTCCTAATACAACGGTTTATATGTTGGTAAAACATATTTTTTGTGTGTTCTCCTACGAATCTGCAGCAACACCAACTTCTGCTCGTTACATGCATACGGTATTTTTAAATAGTTTGGTTAGCTTTAGGAAAAGACTGTTAGTGCCGTTACTTAAGTGCAACCCACCATGGCCTCTTTGGTGTGGACCTCCTGCGAGGCGGAGTTGGCCACCTTCTGGATGATAGGGGCGATGTTGGTGGGACCGTAGAGCTGCAGCTTGGGGAGGCAGGCCTGATAGGCCTCCACCACGCCCTGGATACCTGAAATATAAACCAGTGTGAGGGAGTGAAACCTGAATGAACTCTGTCAGGAATACAAAACATCCCTGAAAAATGGATGAAAGTTTACTATATTTTTAATTCTGAAAAGTGGAGGTTATGTTTTCGTTTTTTGATTTGTCTGTCGGCAGGATTAAAACAGCCGGCCCAATATTCATGAGACTTGGTGGAAAAGTGGAACCAGGGCCAGGGTGGAACACAAAACAGTTTCACCCTGATTCCAGTATTTGTGCTAAGCTAGGCTAAAGTTGATGTGGAGCTCATTCTGAGACTTCCCAAAATGTTTTTATTATTATTTATATATTTATTTTATATGTATATCTATATATATCATATATATATATCATATCATATACTGTATATACATATGTATATATATATAATATATATATATATATATATACATATATATACAGTATATATATATATATATATATACTGCATATATATATGGATATATCATATATATTATATATATCTATATAATATATATATATATTATATATATATATATATATACTGTATATATACATATATTATGTTATATTTATATAATATAATATCATCTCTCTCTCTCCTCTCTCTCTCTCTCTCTCTCTCTCTTCTCTCTGGCTCTCTCTCTCTCCTCTCTCTCTCTCTCCTGTCTCTCTCTCTCTCTCTCTCTCTCTCTATATATATATATATCTATATGGATATATATATATATATATATATAGTATATAGATCGGACGTCTCGCCATCAAATGTGTGAGAGCAGAAAATCAAACCTACCTGCACACTCCGGGTTCTCCTCGTTAAAATTCACTGCAAAGTCGTGGGAGACCTGGAGTGGGGGGGGGGGGCAGAGGGGGGGAGGGTTAGATACAGTGTTTGATCTCTTCAAAGAAAAAAAAACAGAAAGAGCTTCATCCCTCTTCATTTTCTTCTTCCCTTTGTCTAAAACAACCAATCAGGCTGGAGGGTTTAACGGTACTGATGCTGAGTTCACTGTATATTACATATATATAGAAGAAGAAAGAGAAGAAGAAGGAGAAGAAGGTGAAGAAGAAGTAGAAGACAAAGGAGAAGGAGAAGAAGGAGGAGAAGAAGGAGAAGAAGGAGAAGAAGACGGCGCAGAAGGAGACTAAGAGTAGAAGACCAAGAGAAGGAGAAGAAGGAGCGACGAAGACTCGCTCCTGCTCGAGACGAAAAAGTAAGACGAGAGGCTTCCGAGAGCCGACCAACAGAAGGCCTACACTAAGTCGCACCTCGCAGACATGCTCCTACGCCGTGCCGCTCTTCGCCTCCGCCTGCCTCCCCTGCGTCGCCTGCTCCCCCCCTTCCCCCTCCTCTGCCTTCCTCTCCGTCCCGGCCTCCCGTACTACTTCCCCCCGCTCCTCCTCCCGTCCCCGCCTCGCCTCTTCCCGCCGCCGCGCCTCCTCCGTCCCCATACCCCTCCTGCTAAGCGCCGCTTGCGGCTCCGCCTCCAATCCGTGCCCAGGATCCGGCGCCTCCGTCGTCCGCCGCCTGCTGCCGCCTCCGCCTCCGCCGCCTCCTCCGGAAGCCGCTCCTCGCTTCTCCGAGTCTCCGCGCCGCCTGATCCTCCCCCCTTTCGCCGGCTCCTCCTACAGCCTCCGACTCCTCCTCCCCGCCTCCTGCTCCTCCGTCTCCGCCTTGCCTCCGTTCCGCCGTCGTGCAGCCGCCCCGTATCGTGCCTTCTCCGGCGCCTCCGGCGACGCAGCCCCTTGAGCCGTCGCGCCTCAGAGAATCCGCCTAGAAGAAGTCGCCTCCTTCTCCTCCTCTTCCTCCGGCTCCGCCTCCTCCTCTTCGCCTCCTCTTCCTCCCCTTCTTCTCCTCCCCTTCTCCTTCTTCTCCTCCTCCCCCTTTCTCCTTCTCCGCCGCCTCCGCCTCCTCCTCCGCGCCCTCCGCCTCCTTCGCTCCTTCTCCGCCGCTGCCGCCTTCTGCTCCTTCTCGCTCCGCTTCCTTCGGCGCCCTCCCCGCGGCGCCTCCTTCTCCTCCTTCTCCGCCGTTCGCCCTCCTCTTCCTCCTTCTTCCGCTCCCCGTCTTCGCCTTCTCCTCCTTCTTCGCCTTCTCCTCCTCCTTCCCCTCCTCTTCTCCTTCTCTCCTTCCCTCCGCCTCCTTCTTCTCTGCCTCCCCTTCGCCTTCTCCCCTCTTCCTCCGTCTCCTCCTCCCCGGCTTCGCCTCCTCCGCCTTCTCCTCCTTCTATCGCCCCTCCTTCTCCTCCTCTTCCTCCTTCTCTAGCGCTCTCCTTCTCTTCTCCTCTCCTCCTCCTCTTCTTCCCTCCCTTCCTCCTCCTTCCTCTCTCCTTCTCTCCTTCTCCTCCTCCTCCTCCTCCTCCTTCCCCTCCTCTTCTCCTTCCCTCCTCCCTCCTCTCCTCCTCCTTCGCCTCTCCTGCTTCTTCCTGCTCCTCCTCCTTCCCCTGCCTCTTCCTCCTCCTCCCCCTCCTCCTCACTCCTCCTCCTTCTCCTTCTCCTCCTCCTTCTTCTCTCCTCCTTCTTCTCCTTCTCCTCCTCCTTCCCCTCCTCTTCCTCCTTCTCCTCCTCCTCCGCCTCCTCCTCCTTCTCCTCCTTCTCCTCCTCCTCCTCCTTCTCCTTCTCCTCCTCCTTCTCCTTCTTCCTCTCCTCCTTCTCCTCCTTCTTCTCCTCCTTCTCCTCCTCCTCCTTCTCCTTCTCCTTCTCCTCCTCCTCTTCCTTCTCCTCCTCCTCCTCCTCCTCCCTCTCCTTCTCCTCTTCCTTCTCCTTCTCCTCTCCTCCTTCTCCTCCTCTTCCTCCTCCGCCTCCTCCTTCTCCTCCTCCTTCCCCTCCTCTTCCTCCTTCTCCTCCTCCTCCGTCTCCTTCTCCTTCTCCTCTCTTCCTCCTTCTCCTTCCTCCTTCTCCTTCTCCTTCTCCTCCTTCTCTCCTCCTTCTCCTTCTCCTCCTCCTTCTCCTCCTCCTTCTCCTTCTCCTCCTCCTCTCCTCCTCCTTCTCCCTCCTTCCTCCTCCTCCTTCTCCTCCTTCTCCTTCTCCTTCTCCTCCTCCTTCTCCTCCTCCTTCTCCTCCTTCTTCTCCTCCTCCTCCTCTCTCTCCTCCTTCTTCTTCTCCTCCTCCTTCTCCTCCTCCTCCTCCTCCTCCCCCTTCTTCTCCTCCTCCTCCTTCTCCTTCTCCTTCTCCTTCTCCTCCTTCTCCTTCTCCTTCTCCTCCTCCTCCTTCTCCTTCTCCTCCTCTTTCTTCCTCTCCTCTTCCTCCTCTTCTTCTCCTTCTCCTCCTTCTCCTCCTCTTCCTCCTCCTTCTCCTCCTCCTTCTCCTCCTCTTCCTCCTTCTTCCTCTCCTCCTTCTTCTCCTTCTCCTCCTCCTCCTTCCCTCCTCTCCTCCTCCTCCTCCTCCCCCTTCTTCTCCTCCTCCTCCTTCCTTCTCCTTCTCCTTCTCCTCCTTCTCCTTCTCCTGCCGCCTGCCTTCCTCCTTCTCCTCCGCCTCTCTCCTCTCCTCTTCTTACTCTCCTCTTCCTCCTTCGTTCTCCTTCTCCTCCTTCTCCTCCTCTTCCTCCTCCGTCTTCCCTCCTCCTCCTTCTCCTTCGCCTCCTCTTCCTACATTCTTCCTCCTCCTCCTTCTTCTCCTTCTCCGTCTCCTCCTCTTCCTCCTATCCGCCGTCTCCGCCTCCTCCGCCTCTCCGCCTCCGTCTCTTCTCCTCCTCTTCTCCTTCTCCTTCTCCTCCTTGCTCCTCCTCCTTCTCCTGCGCCTGCCGCCTTCGCCTTCCTTCCTCTCATCCTTCTCCGCTCCGTCTTCTCCTCCTTCTCCTCCGCCTGCTTCTCCGTCCCTTGCTCCTCCTCCTCCTGCGCCTCCTCCGCCATCTCCTTCTCCTCTTCCTTCTACCTTCTCCTTCTCCTCCTCCTCTTCCTTCTCCTCTCCTCCTCCTCCTCCCTCTCCGTCTCCTCTTCCTTCGCCGCTTCCCTCCTCCTTCTCCTCATCCTCCTTCTCCTTCTCCTCCTCCGCCTCCTCTTCCTTGCTCCCTCCTCTCCTCCTCCGCCCTCTCCTTCTCCTCCTCCTTCCCCTCCTCTTCCTCCTTCTCCTCCGCCTCTGCTCCCTTCTCCTCCTTCTCCTTTCCTCCTCCTTCTCCTCCTCCTCCTCTTTCCTTCTCCTCCTCTTTCGCTTTCTTCCGCTCCGCCCTTCTCCTCGGCTTCGCCGCCGTCTCCGCCTCCGCTTCCTTCTCCTCCTCCTTCTCCTTCTCCCCTCCGTCTCCTTCTCCTCCTCGGCCGTCCTCCTCCGGCTCCTCCGCCGTCGCCTCCTCCTCCTCCTTCTCCTCCTCCTCCTTCTCCTGCGCCGCCTCCTTCTCCTCCTCCGGCTCCGCCTCCGGCTTCTCCTCCTCCGTCTCCTCCTTTCCTTCTCCGCCGCCTTCCCTCCTTCGCCTCCTTCTCCTTCTCCTCCTCCTCCTTCTCCGGCGGCGCCTTCTCCGGCTCCCCTGCCGCCTCCTCCTCCTCCTCTCCTCCTCTCCGCCTCCGCCTCCCTCCTCCCCCTCCGCCCCGCTTTCCCGATTGCTTTCTGCCTAAAGATTTTTAATTTTAAGTCCTTCTTGAAACTCATTTGGGACATTTAACGCCGTTTCTACACCTGAACGGTAGTCAATCAGCACGTGATGGAATGCAGCACACAGACAAACCCAGCATTACCCCCTGGGGTACGAGGAGGCCCGGCTGGTATTACCGCTGTCCGTCTGAGACCTACTCCCCCCCCCCCTCCCCCCACGCAGACAGAGGGCATGCTGGGAGCAGTTAAATACCTTGTAGTCAGGAGGGATCATGAGCTCCGAAGCCAAACGCTGGGAACATTTTGTCACTGAGATAAGAAAGAAGAGAAAGTCTGAGAGTCAAAATTGAAAAGAGGAAAAGGAGGAGGGTTTGTGATTGGCTTACAGCGGGAGATAACGAGCTCATTATTCAACAAAGAAGAAGACAGATGACTTCTGATTGGCTGAGAATCATACGAGTGAAAAGTGAAGAAGAAGGAGAAGAACAAGAACAAGAACAAGGACAAGAAGAAGAAGTAAGAGAAGAAGAATGAGGAAAAGAAAGAAGAAGAAGGAAGAGGAGAAAAAGAAGAAGAAAGAGAAGAAGGAGGAGAAGAAGACGAAGAAGAAGATAAGGTCTCCGAAGAGAAGCAGACATCAGACTACGAAATCCAGATAGGATTATTCCTTCTCCTCCGAATCCTCCGAAGCTCATCACTTCTCCGAATGCTTCTTCTCCTCCTCCTTCTCTCCTCCTCCTCCTCATCCGCCTCCCCTCCTCCTCCTCCTCCCCCTCTTCTCCTCCTTCCCCGCCTTCTCCTCCTCCCTCCTCCTTCTCCTCCTCCTCCTTCTCCTCCTCCTTCCCTCCTCCTTTTCCTCCTTCTCCTCCTCCTTCCTCCTCCTCCTTCTCCTCCTCCTTCCCTCCTCTTTTCCTCCTCCTTCTCCTTCTCCTTCTCCTTCTCCTCCTCCTTCTTCTCCTTCTCCTCCTCCTCCCCATTCTTCTCCTCCCCCTACCCCTCCCCCTCCCCCTTCCCCTCCTCCTCCTTCCTCTCCTCCTCCTTCTTCCCCTCCCTCCGCCGCCTTCCTCTTCTCCCCTCCGCCTCACTCTCCGCCTTCTCTTTCCTCTCCTCCTCCTCCTCCTCCTCCTCCCTCTCCTCCTTCTTCTTCTCCTCCTCCTCCTTCTCCTCCTCCTCCTCCTCCCTCTCCTCCTTCTTCTTCTCCTCCTCCTTCTCCTCCTCCTCCTCCTCCTCCTCCTCCGCCCCCGTCTTCTCCTCCTCCCCTCCTTCTCCTCCTCCCCCTCCTCCTTCTCCTCCTCCTTCTCCTCCTCCGCCTTCCCCTCCTCCTTTTCCGCCTCCTTCTCCTTCTCCTTCTCCTTCTCCTCCTCCTCTTCTCCTTCTCCTCCCCCTCTCTCCTCCTCCTCCTCCCCCTTCCGCCCCCCCTCCTCCTCCCCTCCTCCTCCCTCCTCCTTCGCTCCTCCCCCTCCCCTCCTCCTTCTCCTCCTCCCCTCTTCTCCCCCTCCGCTCCTCCTCCTTCTCCTCCTCCCCTCCTTCTCCTCCTCCCCCTCCCCTCCTCTCTCCTGCTCCTCCTCTCCCCCTTCCCGGCGCCCAGAGAAAAGGAGAAGACGAAGGAGAAGAGAAGAAGACGAAGGAGAAGAAAAAGAAGAAGAAGAAGGTTTTTAAACGACAGCTGATCTCACTTTAAAGTCTGATGATATATTCCTGCACATGATTCAGGGTTTAAACAAAAAAATGTCGCTGAGAGTCTGAGAGATGCAAATTTAAAATATCCAAATGTTAAGATATCGACAGACGTTCTGCAGCTGAACGTCTGAAGAGAAAGATCTCAGACCTTCAAAGAGTGCAGGGTTCCTCTCATACCTGTCAACGCTCCCGTTTCTCCCGGGACTATCCCGTATTTTTAACCTTTCAAAACAAAAAAAGGCCTCATTAAAAAAAAGTGTAAAGTGTCCTCCGGTAGAGCAGGGGGCAGTATTATGTTTAACTTTAGCTGAAAAACGTTATCCGTCAGTAAACACACAGAAGAAGAGAACAGGAACAATAACACAGAAGAAGAGAACATATGAGAGTCACAGTGAACGGGAGAGAGATGGAGACGCAGCTGTACCTGCCAAACAAGTTAAAACTTTATATAAGTACAAATGAGAGGAGACCTTCTCTTATTTAATAAAAGCAGAGTCGGGACAACTCGTGCTTTTTGTAAAGTGTGCCATTCAGATGTTAGCATCGCACACGGCGGAATAAGTGTCCAAGCACAAGCACGAGGCACAAACACACACTGTCAATGACTTCATGTGTGACAAGAAGTGTGTCGGAGGCAGAACAAGAGACCAGAGCTGAGGGACAGATGTTGATGCTTTGTGCTAAACATAATGTCGCCTTCAGCTTCTGCTGTGATTTCAGTCGCAGTGTCGCGGACATATACAAAATACATAAATCTTATAAACATGTCTGTACAAGTAATACATACTTTAAATAAGCATGTATTTCCTGAATGTATATTTTATTTTGAAAGATATTGTGAACTACCTTGTGCTACAAACGTCGTGGGCAACCAACGCACACATGAAGGCGTACAAGAGCTTAGATGCTTCTAATGTCTTTGTTTCTGGCTGGGTTGGTAGTCTTCTTACCAAACCACTGAAAGATGACAGGGTGCTCGTCCATGCCCGTGTAGATCACTCTCAAAGAGCTCGAGATACACCGCTCACGCCGTGGTGTGTGAGTGAGAAGAGGTCGTACAGTGTTCGGGTATATCATAAGCACAAATGTTTAAAGTAAACATTGCAAACATAGCTTTAGCATGAGCTCTTACCAGATATAAAGTGGACGCCACACACACGGGTGAATTGTGCTTCTTCTTCTGTTGAATCCTCACGAGTTATGTTGCTAAACCAGCTGACGGCGTTCAGTAGACAGCAACTCATCCCTCTTTAGTGGATCGTTGTTTGTGATGTAGGAAATCTAAAGAAGCGTTTCTCTGGGTCACGAGTAGCGTTATGACCACAACTATACACTGCGCACATGGTTGGCATTTTCTTTCAATCTTAGACGTTTAAATACAAAGAAAATCACGAAGCGTTGCAGCAACTCACACGTGAACGGGCGCCGTCTTGGTTATGTATTCCAACCAACATGGCTGACTTACGGGTTGGGACGTAAGCGTGGCGTCACATGCACACGATCTATACCCGTCCCTTATGTGTTCACGTTTACATTACATGGGTGGGGGCTGGGGGGCTGAGAGCTGTTAAAATATGGGCGGAGTCCGCCAAAACGTTTCCCTTATTTTGAAATGACGTTGTCGACAGGTATGGTTCCTCTTCACAGAGAATAAAAAAACGTGATGTTTTAAAGGCTGTGCAAAGTGAAGCCCGGAGAATAGCGTGTGTCACTCATTTTCCTCGTCTCTTCTTCTGCGTGTGAATAAAAGGTAGGTCACAGGAAGGTGCACAGACCTGTCGTAGTCCTGGCAGATCTCGCCCACAGCCACCAGAGCCTTCAGGTACTCGTTGGGCTGGTACGGGTGGATGTAGTGCAGAGAGCAGCTGTTCCGAGGGTCTCCGTTAGACGCCGTGAAATCGATGGCTACCTGGAGACACGACAGCCAATAAGAGAGCAGCATCGGCATCAGAAAATTTACATTTAACCCTCACCCTTCTCGTGTTGAACATCAAGGACTACAAGAAGACATCAGAGAAAATGTATTTCTGCTAAAACTTTACAAGTTATAGAATAATGTGAAGAAAATAAACTATATTATTATATATTGTTATTATATATTATTATTATATATTGTTATTATATATTATTATTATCATTATTATTATTATATGTTGTTATTGTTTTAGGAAAGTTACAGTTCATCTACAGACTGTGTGAAAGGGAAGTGTGTGTGGATGGTGTGACACTTTAAATGAACATTAAACATGTAGAACAATCTATTCAACCCTTCCTGGTGACTGCAAGACTTCTGCAGTCACCAGGAAGTCAACAGAAACACAAACGATGATATGAAGGGTATGAATGTTTTTGTCTCGTGACCTCGACGGGCACTCGGAAGGCTAACACGCTAAAGTGGTTTCCAAAGTGGGGGGCGGTGCAGAGCTATTGCAGGTGGGGGGCAGCAAGGCTTGAGCCCTGATACCATAACATGGACAAGTTTGTGACAAGACTCTGAGGGGGGCTCGAAAATATTCTTATCTACAAAACGGGGGCTCTGCAGAAACAGTTTGGGATCCACTGCAATAAACTAAGACGGCGAGTACGGTAAACATTATATCTGCTAAACATTAGCATGTTAGCATTTAGCTCAAAGCAGCGCTGTGTCTGAGTACATTATATATATATATATATATATATATATATATATATATATATACTTCTAACTAATGGAAGCAACCGTCTGTGTTCATGTTCAAACACATGTTTGTATAAATCCTTTTGCTATATTCTGAAATATAGATGGTACATCAAAGATTAACGATGCTCTCCTAAAGTAAAGACGTGAAACATCCTGCAGACTGAGTTTCCTCTGGAGACGACATGAAGCAGCAAACAGCTGATTGGACGCCTCGCCGTCTCCTCCGGTTGTCACAGACTTTCTTTTCAAACCTTCAGAAAGTCGTAAGAATAGAAAGTGTCCCGCTGATTAAACATCCACATGTTGAGCGGCGTGGACACGTGTTAACAGGAAGTACATGTTGCTGTTATCACGGTTTAACAACAGAGGTGTATCCCAGTAATATCTACAAACGTCTCTGTACTGGTCACGTCCCAGTGAGGCTGCTGCCATGGTTACCGTCTCCATGGTGACATCAGAAATGTTCTCCCGACAGGAAAGTGTGTGTGTGTGTGTGTGTGTGTGTGTGTGTGTGTGTGTGTGTGTGCTCACTGTAAACTGGATCTGACAGCCTCCCATGATGTAATCCAGGAAGGAGTGCATCTTGATGATCTGCAGATAAAAACAAACCCGTGCACATGAATAATTCATATTTTAATGTGTGTGTGACGTCACACGTGCATCAGCTGATTCATTCATAATAAATCTGTCCAGTTTCTGAGCTGCCATCAAACACATGTGTACGATGGCTGCAGCCTTCAAATAAAACATTTAAATAAATATATGTGTATGAATGTTTGTAAGTCTGTGTGAAGAGACTCCTAACAAAGAAATCCATAATGATAACTACACACTGCAGCTGTAACTGTGCGTGCGTGCGTGTGTGTGTGTGTGTGTGTGTGTGTGTGTGTGTGTGTGTGTGTCATTTACACATCCGAGTGATAAAGGAAATGTTAGAAGTTAAAGGAGCTCAGCACCTTTAAGTCCTAAGTTAAAGTGCTCTACTGCTCTACAGCAGAATGAGCTGATGCTTTACAACAGAGGCCTGAAGTCAGGAGACCCCTGGACCAGGAGCTCCTGCAGCTTGTGTAATGTGAGCTGTTGTGTGTTCAGGGAACATGTCTGTGCTCTGACAGACTCGAGGATCTTAATCTGCAGCTGATGTTCGCTGCTCTCGTTCTGTCATCTCAACACTAACTCGTCCCGCTTTAAAAACATTCGTTTCATCCCCTTCGTTTCCCGGCCGCCACTCAAACTCCTCATCCATCAAGTGTAAATGAGCAGCGCAGGTCTCGTGTCGTGTTGTGCTACATTCTGTCTGCCGGTAACTAGTTCTGAAGCGGGAGCTCTTCACGTGTCGAGTGTCATCGGACTAAATGTTCTGAGGCTTTCAGTCGCAGGTTCCCCAGACGTCACGTCTTCATCAGGATGCAAAATGACTTCAGTGTGCCGGCCCTAAAGCAGGCATCTTCAGAGTGCACCAGATACATCTCATAAATATTTACATATAGTAATAATAATAATAATATATATGTGTGTATATATACATATATATATATATATATATATATATATATATATATATATATATATATATATATATATATATATATATATATATATATATATATATATATATATGTATATATACATATATACACACATATGGAAATTTGTATATATGACATTTATTCTTTCCTTTGTTGCTTTTATGTCCGCCTTGCTCGCTTCAATAAGTGCAATATAAATAACCTTTATTATTATTATTGATGATACACAATATGAGACGATCTTGCGTTAAATATTACAAACGCAAAGAAAATTGGGATTTTCTCCAAAACGTTTGTGTTCAGCATCAGGCGTTTCCCATCATGCCCTGCGTCTTGCAGCTGCGCTTCTAAAAACTGCACTCATTGTGGCCCAGTGTGTGCAAGTGGAACACAAACGTAACAGCATGCACATTAAACGTGTTGCACGGCTGTCTGTCCGTCCCACAATGCACCGCTCCTCCCTCCCTTCACTGGTCTTCTGTTGTAACGAGAGATGGACTGATATCGCAGAAAGGAGTTTTCATTCTTTTGCTGAAAAAAATTGTTATTTCACTGTTTTTCTTTCTAAGAAAGAACAGTGGCCTAAAGTCAGAGCCCTGTGGCACTCCACATGGTATATTTAAAACTAACACATATCTTATTGCTGTTTGGTGTTGTTTAAATTGTGTTTGTCAATATTTGCTGCTGTGTTTGTTTTATTATTCCAGGTTTGATTTTTGCTACAAACCAAACTGACCTCTCGCCTGTCAGATTTCCCAGCAGCACTTGAACTCACCTTGCACTGGTTGAGAATGATGATCCCAGAGTTCCTGTAAGTCTTCTTCTTGGTTTTGTATTTGGGATTCATGCACGGCCACTGCACCTGAAACACACAAACACACAGAACATTTATTTACGTTTCACGAGACAGACGAAGGTCGTTCAGTCTTCACATTTCAACCGGCACGATTTCAGAGGAATGTGTTCTGGTACATTAGAAAGAAAATACAAATCCTAGAAGTTATGAAGTGCTTAGTGTTATTGTGTTAAGTGAATGGAAACATGTGACAAGGGGACGTATGTCACATGTTTCACCTGAACGCTAGCAAAGTGGGCTAACAAGCACCAACGCGATATTTGACTGACGGAGACAAAATTCTACTAAAAACACAAGAAACAGCTGCATGAATATGATTGGATGTTACTGGTCAGCTGGCAGCCAAACCTGATAAATATTTACAGAAAAGAGCAGCTGAATACCAACCAGTGTGTCTGTCTGTCTGTCTGTCTGTGTGTGTGTGTGTGTGTGTGTTTATGTGTGTGTGTGTGTGTCTGTGTGTGTGTGTGTGTGTGTGTGTGTGTGTGTGTGTGTGTGTGTCTCACAGTGATAATCTGTCTCTACCTGAGGAGACGATTAGTCTCAGGTGATTTCAAAATAAAAGCCTCCAGCAGCTATGATAGTGATAATGATAATAATAATACTAATAATAATAATAATAATAATAATAATAATAATAATAATAATAATAATAATAATAATAATAATAATATAACATTGGGTTATAATCAGAGCATGACTACATTAACACAGCTGGAGGACTTTGTATCTCTGAGTATCTGCACCCTGTAACATGTATTCATAGGAAAAATAAATTATATTTAATGCCTAAAGAAATGAATAAGAATGAGATTTCTGCTCGATGTGGAGTAGATGAAGTCTGGAAGCTTTATATGATATTTGTATGATGCCAACATTTAGTGCAGTTTTTATCTATTTATGTTTGAATTCATATTTTAAACAGGAATGTAGGACGCTGTAATGTTAGTAAAGCAGATGTGAGTAGAGAAGGCTGTCATGTGTAATACAGGCCTGGAATTTAATTTGAGTAAAGTATTTCTGATTTGTCTAATAATCAGGATATAGATTATTAGTCCACAGCAGGATCCTGTGTCGTCCTGTGGATGTCAGAAATACATCTCGTGTTGAGAGAGGAAAGCTCAGACAGTTAACCACGACTCTCTCTGACTCCATTACATGTGACTGTGGCGCCGACGCAGCACTTCAGACTCTTATTGTGGCGGGATGGATGGACGGAGGAGGATGAGGGGAGGGCTCTCCTGAGGCTCCAGCCCCGAGGGATTCTTGTTTCTGAGGAGGAGGCCAATAAATAAAAGCTGAACAGAAGAAGAAGAGGGGGGGTGCTGCTCTTATTGGTCCTCCTGCTCTGCTGGATCACAGCAGGAAGTAGCAGTTCATATACGGTTTGCAGGGTTTATTTGTGAGTTCGCACACGAAGCGCCGGCACACTTGTAGGAACCTTTAACATCTGGGTTCCTCACACACACACACACACACACACACACACACACACACACACACACACACACACACTAATGATATTACACTAAAGATATTAGCTGTTAGTCTGTTAGCTTGATTTTGCAAATGAAAAGGGACAGTTTTGCACCAAATGTCTTCATATTACTTATTTAACTACGAGCAGATATCGCAGCAGTTCAAGGTGTATCTGTGTTTGTTTGTGCAAGTTTAGCAGCAGCACAATCCTTGAGTGAAGTCGCCCGTCAGTGTCTTTGTCTTCACATCTCACATGGCAGTATGGAGAATCCATCCAATAAAAGATGCTTTCATCACCTCCTGTGTTCAGCCTCACATATTTTATTCACGTGTTTGGGAAGAGAAGGAGACGAGGGACAGCGTCTCCGAGGATCATTACAGTGAAAGTATCCAAGTCCTCGTCACTGATAATAAGACAGCTGAGAGCTGCTGAACACTGTTCGTGTGTTTCCAGCCGTGTGTTGTCATCTGCAGGGAGTTCCACAGAAAACACACAACCTGAGCGTTAGGAGACAGAACGCCGTTAACGGAGAGAAATTTAATTAGCGTCTGCCACATTTTCTGTCCGACAGCTCGTCTTCTCGACAGCTGCGTCTTCATTAGCTCTGCCTCCGCCGTGCCGGGTAATTACATCACACCGTCTGTCTACATAAACTGCCCCAAAGGTGCGTTTATAAAGGGCGGTCATGGTGCTAATTGGCATTTAAATGCATTCCTGGAGTTGCAGGATCTGACGGAGATCAGGTCATGTCTTCTTAAACCTCTCAGGGTTAACGTCTGCTGCTAGCTGGGGTTTGCAGCCACATTAGTGACGAAGCTCCAAGGAGGAAGACGCCGGTCAAACGTCAACTGCTACTCTATTCTACTCTAGGCGACTCACACACACACACACACACACACACACACACACACACACACACTGTGTGTATCGTGGGAGTTTTGGAGGATGTAGCAGTGAACTCCTCCACATAGTGGAAGACTTACAATAAACATATAATAAGTTTGCATGTTATTTGGTCACGTCAGCTGTTTATGGATTTTTCATGCTGTAGCCTCTGTAGCCTCGTTAGTGAAGCTTCAAATGTGAAAGACTTCCAGAGGACGAGTTGTCCCTTTAACACGAGTTGTCCCTTTAACACGAGTTGTCCCTTTAACACGTGTTGTCCCTTTAACACGAGTTGTCCCTTTAACACGAGTTGTCCATTTAACACGAGTTGTCCAGTTAACACGAGTTGTCCCTTTAACACGTGTTGTCCATTTAACACGAGTTGTCCCTTTAACACATGTTGTCCCTTTAAGACAGAGTGTTGGACTTCTGCTCATTTATCCTAAAGTAGAAATATAAATGTATGTGTCCCCTGTCTCCTGTCTCCTGTCTCCTGTTCGCTGTCTCCTATTCCCTATCTCCTGTCTCCTATCTCCTGTTCCCTGTCTCTTGTCTCCTGTCCCCCCTGAGTCTGTCCCGCTCAGAGAAATGAGACAACTAAACTAAACTAAAATACTTTCTCTCAAGTCGACTTTAAGGTTTTTATGTCAGATCCAAATATTGTTCTTTTTCCTACATGTTATAGTTACTAGTTTTAATATTAATTTATTTGACATGTGATGACAGGAGAATTCACGTGAACGCCTCCTGAAGTTGGAACAACACCTCTGGAACAGAGTCCATGTTACAACCACACGTTCCTTTAGGAAGTGGTCTCCGGAGGCAGAGGAGGCTCTGAGAGACTGTTTTGAGTCTACTGACTGGAGCGTCATGCAAGAGCCACATGGTGAGGACATTGAGGGAGTGTCGCACTGTATCACTGACTACCTAAACTTCTGTATGGATGTTGTGGTTCCCATAAAAACTGTACTCTGCTTCTCTAACAACAAACCCTGGATCACCAGCAATGTCAAGGACATCCTTAACAGGAAGAAGAGGGCATTCAAGGAGGGAGACCTGGAAGAGCTGAAGCGCGTGTAGGGGGAGCTCAAGGTTCAACTGAGAGAGGCAAAGGAGGAATATACAAGGAAAGAAGAGCAGAAGCTGCGGGACAACAACATGAGGGAGGTCTGGGACGGCATGAAAACCATCACTGCTGCAAGAAGAAGGGCAGCAACACAACAGAAGGGGACGCAAACCAGCTCAACCTTTTCTACAACAGGTTTGATAGCCCAGCTGTTGCAGCCAGGAGCTCCCCACCCAGCACCTCCCTACACACCCCCGCCCCTGCCCTCACCTCCCCCAACACCGACACCCCAGCTGCCTCCAGAGACCACCCTCTCCCCATCATCCCCATTGATAATGTAACACCCCTCCCCCCCACCATCACCAAAGATCAGGTGAGCAGAGAGCTGAAGAGACTGCGTCCCAGTAAAGCAGCTGGACCGGACGGAGTGTGTCCAAGGATGCTAAAGGCCTGTTCTGCTGAACTCAGGGAGCCCCTTCAGTGTATGTTCAACCTGAGCTGGCGGCTGGGGAGGGTCCCAGTTCTCTGGAAGACTTCATGTCTCATCCCTGTCCCCAAAAAGAAACACCCTAGGGAACCAGATGACTTCCGGCCGGTTGCACTGACATCACACATGATGAAGACCCTGGAGCGGCTGTTGCTCCATCACCTCAGTCCCCAGGTCCACATGCACAAGATCCTCTGCAGTTCGCATACTAGGTGAAGGTGGGCGTGGATGACTCCATCCTCTATCTGTTACACAGGGCTTACTCTCATCTGGACAAGGGGAGTGGCGCGGTGAGAAGGATGTTCTTTGATTTCTCCAGCGCCTTTAACACCATCCAGCCCCTACTCCTGAGAGATAAGCTGACAGGGATGAGGGTGGACTCACATCCAGTGAGATGGATCACGGACTACCTCACAGAGAGACCACAGTACGTCAGGCTGAAAGGCTGCACGTCCGACACTGTGGTCAGCAGCACTGGAGCACCACAGGGCACAGTACTCTCCCCTGTCTTGTTCACCCTCTACACCTCTGACTTCCAGCACAACTCTGAGCTCTGCCACGTGCAGAAACACTGATGACACTGTGATCGTCGGCTGGGTCAGGAATGGACAAGAGGGGGAGGACAGGAGCCTGGTGGAGGATTTTGTGAGGTGGTCCAAGTCAAACCATCTGCAGCTGAACACCTCCAAGACCAAGGAGATGGTGGTAGATTTCCGAAGGATCAGGCCACACCTGCAACCTGTGTCCATCGAGGGGGTCGACGTGGAGGTGGTCAGGTCCTACAAATATCTGGGCCTGCAGCTGGACGACAAGCTGGACTGGACGGCAAATATGGACACTCTTCATAAGAAAGGGCAGAGTCGTCTGTACTTCCTGAGAAGGCTGAGGTCCTTTAAAATCTGCAAAAAACTACTGTTGATGTTCTACTAGTCTGTGGTGGCCAGCGCTCTCTTCTATGCTGTGGTGTGTTGGGGAGGAAGCAACAAGAAGAGGGACGCAGGGCGGCTGGACAGACTGGTGAGGAGGGCTGGCTCTGTAGTGGGCACAGAGCTGGACTCCCTGGTGACAGTAGCAGAGAGAAGGACCCTTGATAAACTGTCATCCATCATGGACAACGCCCACCACCCTCTGCACAGCACATTCACCCGGCAGAGGAGCGTGTTCAGTGGCAGACTGCTGTCCCTGTCCTGCTCCACAGACAGGCTCAAGAACTATTTTGTCCCCCTGGCCATAAGACTGTACAACTCCTCTTGGTGATGGCAGGGGGATTCAGATTCAGATTCAATTCAATTTCAAATCACAACAACCTGTACTTTCACTTTCACTTTGTATTTATAACAGTTTTATTGTATTTCTAGCATTTATCACTTTATCACTTAATTTTGCTTTTCTTATTTTAAATTTACATTTGTAATGGCGGGAGGGGGGGGGTAGATGGGTAATTGTTTAATTGTGTAAATGTTTTAAGCTACTGGATGCCTGAATTTCCCTCGGGATAAATAAAGTATCTATCAATCAATCTATCTATGTTGTTTCCACCTTAGAACGACTTCCCAACTCGGGAAATGGGACCACCAGAGGAGCACCTGAACGCAATTCAAAACAAGTAAGGTTTGTTGTTGCTGAGCAGCATCTCGTCCTACCTGCCGTCCGTCGATGGCGCCTCTCATCTCTTTGAACGTGGCCTCGAACTCTCCGATGTAGTCGTGTTTCCCGTTTGAGTCCCAGTCCCACACGGTGCACTGAGAGGACGGGACAAACAGAAATACAGAGTCCTGAACCTTCAGCACAAAGGGATCCCAGTACAATAACATCAAATGTCTGATGATCATCTCGAAGTTCATGAATCTTCTGTGTGGATCAGAAACAAATGATGTTTCACAAACGAATGAAAAAGATGTTTCTGTTCGAAGATCAGTGAAACCGTCTCATACTTCATATGTGTGGATGGTCTTCTTCATAAACACGTGTTATTTTGTTTTGTGCACTTTATTTTACCGGTATTTTCCTACAGCTGTGACAATTTTTTCGCAACGTCCAACACTTTCTTTTGTTCGTACGTTAAATAGGAACTCTGCTTGCGGTTCGCATTTTAACCTCAAAGAGGAAAGTGTTTAACCAGCTTCTGTTTCAGCGCTGCTTTGAGGAAAACTGAAGTGGTTTTGTCACAGCTGATTTATAATCATCGTGTAAAGAAACATGTTGACGTCATGTTTTCAGCTAAACTTCGCAGGTTAACTTCAACTCTAAAGTTTCACTCTGTTGGCTCAAAACTTCTCCTGAACTTCGGTGTTTTAGTCGTGCGATCGGTGAAGACTTCATCACAAATAGTATAAAATACTCGACGACATTATGCAAAAATATTGTCGGAAATATTCAAAGGAAACTAACTTTGCAGATTGTTCGTAGCTATACGTACAATAAGTAACGCACTGTGCACATCCATATCGAGTCCACGTAAATGAACCAGGAAGTACGTGTTCCATCCTCCGCAGTTATTTTACCACAAACCACAATCTTTTCCTAAACCCAACCAGAAGGTTTCCTGTGAAGAACTGGGTGGTGATGGCCTGGTGGTCTAGTGGTACACCTTCCAAACAGAACACCAGATGGTTGTGAATTCAATACCAGGCTGCCACCATTGAACCCCTGAGCAAGGTACTTAACCCTGAGTTGCTCCGGGGAGACTGTCCCTGTACTTAGTTCAATGTAAGTTGCTCTGCTAAATGACCTGTAATAAAATGAAGAAGGAAGTTTATTTTGAAAAGACTGTTCACATGTAATTGTGTTGCTGGACACCAAATCATTCTTTCTGAATCTATCTTTGTATGTTTGTATGTTTGTATGAGGATATGTTGAACTACAGAACAAGTTTCTTCACTAACGTTAGTTATTGTTAGTAAGTGTTAGTAAGTGTCTGGTTTATTTCTCCAGGAGCAGAGACTTAACTTGGCTGGTTGTTATCGGATGAAGTGAAACATTTTCAGTCTCACTTTTGTTGAACTAATGTTTATAACCTAAATAAAGTCGTGCTGGACGCTCGTCCACACGAGTCACGCAGGAAGCTGAGACACAGGCAGTGAATAAATGAGAGAAGACTGAATCCAGGACAGCTCGACAGAGTGCATGAAAAATAGATCGGAGGACTTGAAGAAGAACGCTGACAAACTCAGAGCGAGAGGAAGACCAGGGTCTCATGAATTTACAGAACACACACACACACACACACACACACACACACACACACACACACGCACACGCACACACACACACTTGCTCCAGTTCTCATTTCAGTCTGTTGATTTTACATTTTCATATATTCATGCAGGAGCTTCAGTGAGCAAGTGGACCATTTATTGTGTGTGTGTGTGTGTGTGTGTGTGTGTGTGTGTGTGTGTGTGTGTGTGTCATAAATCCTGAACTGTGATGCCGACAAGTGAAATGCATGAATTTGTTTTCCAATATGTAAAAATATCTCCATTTAAAGTTGCTCATGAATTCTTGAATGCAAAGTGGAGCCTGCAGGGGGCGCTGCACCAGCATTCAATGATTTAATGGGGTTTGTTGGGATTCGATGGCGATGTATCATCTGTTATATTCCACATGTGTATCTGTAACACAGCTGACGGTTTTATTCATGTGTTCATATGTTGCATTGAATCTTCAATGTTGGATTAATGAACTAGATGTAATAAAAATAGTTTATACACATTTTGCAGCAGCTTGCTGATGAAAAGATGATGAAGAGACGTGATGATGACGATGTTTCTCTCTCGTTAAGGTCGAGAAGAGTCGATGACATGGAGTGTGGGAGAAGGTGTGTGATTATTTGTGTGTTTGAATACATCACTGGTGAAAGTGACCAATGACCTTCTAATGGCATCAGACAAAGGACTTGTCTCTGCTCTTGTCTTGTTAGACCTCAGTGCTGCTTTCCACACTGTTGATCAGGACATTCTACTACAGAGACTGGAACATTGTGTTGGCATAAAAGGAACCGCACTAAGCTGGTTCAAGTCCTATTTATCTGAGCGATCTCAATTTGTACTTGTTAACGATAAATCCTCCATGACAGCCAAAGTCAGTCTTGGAGTTCCGCAGGGTTCTGTACTTGGACCGATTCTATTCACCTTATATATGCTTCCTTTGGGCAATATTATAAGGAACCACTCTATAAACTTTCATTGTTATGCGGATGATACCCAATTATATCTATCAATTAAACCAGATGAAACCAATCAATTGGCTAAACTTCAAGCCTTAAGGACATAAAAACTCTGATGTTCTGCAACTTCTTGATGTTAAACACAGACAAAACTGAAGTTATTATACTTGGCCCTAAACGCCTCCGAAACGCATTTTCTAATGACATAGAAGCTCTGGATGGCATTAACTTGGCCTCCAGCACCACTGTAAGGAATCTTGGCGTCATCTTTGATTAAGATCTGTCGTTTAACTCCCACATAAAACAAATCTCAAGGACTGCCTTCTTTCATCTACGTAACATTGCAAAAATAACATCCTGTCTCAAAATGATGCAGAAAAACTAGTCCATGCATTTGTTACTTCAAGGCTGGATTACTGCAACTCATTGTTATCAGGTTGTCCCAAAAAGTCGCTTAAGACTCTTCAGTTGATCCAAAATGCAGCGGCACGTGTATTGACAAGAACAAGGAAACGGGATCATATTACTCCTGTATTAGCTGCTCTGCACTGGCTCCCGGTAAAATACAGAATAGAATTCAAAATCCTTCTCCTGACTTACAAAGCAATTAATGGTCAGGCTCCAGCATATCTTAAAGATCTCATAGTACCTTATAAACCAACTAGAGCATTGTGTTCCCAGACTGCAGGGTTACTTGTAGTTCCTAGAGTCTCTAAGAGTGCAATGGGAGCCAGAGCCTTCAGCTATCAAGCTCCTCTCTAGGGAGGCAGGCAGACACACTCTCCACATTTAAGAGCAGGCTAAAGACTTTCCTTTTTAATAAAGCTTATAGTTAGGGCTGGCTCAGGCTTGCCTTTGATCAGCCCCTAGTTATGCTGTTATAGGCTTAGACTGCCAGGGGACACCTCACTGCTCTCTTCCTTCTCTTCCTCTCTCCTCCTCTCCCTCTCTTCTTCTCCCTCTCTATCTGTATTTATGTAAATATATGTTACTAACTCATCATCCGGGGCATCATCCCCGGAGTGTCTGTCTCTCATGTGGCAGGTTGCCACTGATAAAGTTTACATCAGGATCAGGAATCGTGGCTGCGCCTGCAGCCCTGGTCCTGCTGGACACCGGGAAGCCTTTTTGACATTATCCTGGATTCATCCATACTTTCTCTTTTTTGATCACACCATCAGTTCTGTCACATGGATATTGTATTTGTACTATGTTGTTTATCCTGTACACACAACATCTATTGCACGTCTGTTCGTCCTGGGAGAGGGATCCCTCCTCAGTCTCTCCCTGAGGTTTCTTCCATTTTTCCCCCTTTAATTATGGGGTTTCTTTTAGGAAGTTTTTCCTTGCGCGATGCGAGGGTCTAAGGACAGAGGGTCTAAGAACAGAGGGTGTAAGGACAGAGGGTCTAAGGACAGAGGGTCTAAAGACAGAGGGTCTAATGACATAGGGTCTAAGGACAGAGGGTCTAATGACAGAGGGTCTAAGGACAGAGGGTCTAAGGACAGAGGGTCTAAGGACAGAGGGTGTCGTATCCTGTACAGTCTCTAAACACTGAGACAAATGTGTAATTTGTGATATTGGGCTATATACAGTTAGGCCCATAAATATTTGGACATTGACACAATTTTCATCACTTTGGCTCTGTACACGACCACAATGGACTTGAAATTAAACAATCAATATGTGCTTTAAGTGCAGACTTTCAGCTTTAATTTGAGGGTATTTACATCCAAATCAGATGAATGGTGGAGGAATTACAACACATTGTATACGTGGTATCCCCTTTTTAAAGGACCAAAAGTAATTGGACAAAGTAACATAATCATAAATCACATAAGTCAGTTTTAATATTTGGTTGCAAATCCTTTGCAGTCAATGACAGCCTGAAGTCTGGAACCCATAGACATCAGCAGACGTTGGGTTTGGTCCCTGGTGATGCTCTGCCAGGCCTCTATTGCAGCTGTCTTCACTTCCTGCTCATCCTTTGGGCAGTTTCCCTTCAGTTTTGTCTTCAGCAAGTGAAATGCATGCTCAATTGGATTCAGGTCAGGTGATTGACTTTGCCTTAAAAATCTATTTGGTTGCTTTCCCAGTATGCTTTGGGTCATTGTCCATCTGCACTGTGAAGCGCCGTCCAATGAGTTCTGAAGCATTTGGCTGAATATGTGCAGATAATATTGCCCGAAACACAGAGTTCATCCTGCTGTTTTTGTCAGCAGTCACATCATCAATAAATACAAGAACCAGTTCCATTGGCAGCCATACATGCCCACGCCATAACACGACCACCACCATGCTTCACTGATGAGGTGGTGTGCTCTGGATCATGAGCAGTTCCTTCCCTTCTCCATACTCTTCTCTTCCCATTATTCTGATATAAGTTGATCTTTGTCTCATCTGTCCAAAGGATGTTGTTCCAGAACTTTACAGGCTTTTTTAGATGCGTTTTAGCAAACTCTAATCTCGTCTTCCTGTTTTTGAGGCTCACCAATGGTTGACATGGTGTGGTGAACCCTCTGTATTTACTCTGGTGAAGTCTTCTCTTCATTGTTGACTTTGACACAGATACACCTACCTCCTGGAGAGGATTCTTGATCTGGCCAACTGTTGTGAAGGGCTTTTTATTCACCAGGAGAAGAATTATTCTGTCATCCACCACAGTCGTCTTCCGTGGTCTTCAAGATCTTTTGGTGTTGCTGAGCTCACCAGTGCGTTCTTTCTTTTTAAGAATGTACCAAACAGTTTATTTGGCCACACCTAATGTTTTTGCTGTTTCTCTGATGGGTTTGTTTTGATGTTTCAGCCTAATGATGTCCTGCTTCACTGATAGTGACAGCTCTTTAGACTTCATATTGAGAGTTGACCTCAACACATTCCAAAAGCAAATACCACACTTGAAATGAACTCTAGACCTTTTATCTGCTCCTTGTAAATGAACTAACGAGGAAATAACACACACCTGGCCATGGAACAGATGAACAGCCAATTGTCCAATTACTTTTGGTCCCTTAAAAAGGGGATACCACGTATACAATGTGTTGTAATTCCTCCACCATTCATCTGATTTGGATGTAAATACCCTCAAATTAAAGCTGGAAGTCTGCACTTAAAGTACATATTGAGTGTGTAATTTCAAGTCCATTGTAGTCGTGTACAGAGCCAACATGATGAACATTGTGTCAATGTCCAAATATTTATGGGCCTAACTGTAAATACATTTGATTTGATTTGTGAGATGTGTGTATCTGTGTGTGTGATCGTTAATCTGAGCATCATGACGGTAGCAGCAGTGATGGAACCTTCTTCTTCTTCTCTCCGCGAGTCTTCTCACACGTTAACAGACCCGTCAGGGTTTAAAGTGAGAAAAACATCTTCAGTTTTCTACCTGAGAGGAAACACACAGAGACTTTTAATGAGCTGTCACACACACAGCTTCATCCCTGCAGCTCACAGGAAAGAATTTAAACTTAATTAGCAGCTCGGAGGCAGAACAAAGCTTTTCAACGTCAATTTCCCTTAAAACAAGCTTTTTATTTTTAAACAACGAAGATCTGATGGGAAATAACGTCTGTAGGTCAGAGGGTCGAGGTGTGTGTGCGTGCGTGTCTGCGTGTGTGTGTGCGTGCGTGCGTGTGTGTGCGTGTGCGTGCGTGTGTGCGTACGTGTGTGTGTACCTGCAGCTTGCGTTCGTGGTCTCCACTGCAGAGCGAGTTGAGAGAAACTTTGAATGTTTTCCACACCGGGTTCAGATTATTCATCACCGTCTGAGAGAGAAAACATGAAACGTGTGAATTCATGTTTTTAAGATTGTTGATTTTCTTTTACGTTTACAAGGATTCAGAGAACATTTCTTAAAAAGTCTTTGTTTTTTTGATAAAGCTTATAGTTAGGGCTGGCTCAGGTTTGCCCTGGATCAGCCCCTAGTTATGCTGCTATAGGCGTAGACTGCCGGGGGACACCTCCCTGCTCTCCTTCTCTCCCTCTCTCCTCCCCTCCCTCTCTTCTTCTCCCTCTCTATCTGTATGTATTTATGTAAATGTATGTTACTAACTCATCATCCGGGGCATCATCCCCAGAGTTTCTGTGTCTCTCATGTGGCAGGTTGCCACTGATAAAGTTTACGTCAGGATCATGAATCGTGGCTGCGCCTGCTGACCTGGTCCTGCTGGACACCTGGAAGCCTTATTGACATTTTCCTGGATTCATCCAAACTTTCTCTTTTTCAACACAACATCATTTCTGTCAAATGTTGTATTTGTACTATGTTGTTTATCCTGTACACACAACATCTATTGCATGTCTGTGCGTTCTGGGAGAGGGATCCCTCCTCAGTCTCTCCCTGAGGTTTCTAACATTTTTCCCCTTTAATTATGGGGTTTCTTTTAGGAAGTTTTTCCTTGCGCGATGCGAGGGTCTAAGGACAGAGGGTCTAAGGACAGAGGGTCTAAGGACAGAGGGTCTAAGGCAGGGGTGTCAAACTCATTTTAGTTCAGGGGCCACATGCAGCCCAATTTGATCTCAAGTGGGCCGGACCAGTAAAATCATATCATAATAACCTGTAAATAACGACAACTCCAAATGCTCCCCTTTGTTTTAGTACAAAAAAGTACAAGTACATTCTGAAAATATTCACATTTAATTAATTATTAGCAAGTTCAACAATATTATGCCTCAGTTTATCATTTGCACATGTGTACAACATACACATCACAGTGTGTCTACAAAGGCACAACACATTTAGTCACAGGAACTTAACAATATAGTATTTTACTTTATGATCAAGCTATAGAAATTATTTTTAAATGTACATTCATTTCCACATCTGTGTAGTAATCATGATCACCTGAACTGACACCACACCACACAAACTAAAGTGGGAACGATTAAGGAAGAAGGTTAAGTTATCCGCCTGCCTTGTAAATGTATACATAAAAAATACATAAAGGTTCTGGCTCTTTGTACTGAAGCTGCTGACTGACATTATATGTCACAATGTTCAATGTCTTAAAATATTTCCAAAGTAAGTATTAATTTTCACAGAAATATATTGTTCATGGTGCAAAAGTGTCTGAAGCAGCATTTGCAATTAGTGCAGTATGGCAGGCTATAGGTAACGTCTTCATCACTGAGAAGGCTGTCAAACTGACAGATTCAGACCTCTGGCTCGGATGAAATTAACAGTTCGGAAAACCACTGCCATGACGTTATCCATTTTTAATGACTTGCAACACAATGCTTCCTGGCGCAAAATACAGTGAAATGTCCAAAAACCATATCCTCCATTTGCAGCCTGTACTTTCTCTCTGAATTTTGTCACAACACCTGCTTTTGCCCCGATCATTGATGGCGCATCATCTGTAGCCACGCTAACAGCACGGGCCCAGTCCACTCCGACCCGGTCCAGCGCTCCAACGAGAGCGTTGAAAATGTAATTTGCTGTTGTGGTGTCCGTCATAGGCACCAACTCAAGGAACTCCTCGGTGACGGTCAAAGTCTCATCAACAGCACGAATGAATATGGCCGGTTGAGCAACATCCGAAATGTCCATGCTCTCATCAATTGCAACCGAAAATGCAACAAATGACTTGACTTTGTTCTTCATCTGGCTGTTTAACTCTGCTGAAAGATCTGAAATCCTATCTGTCACAGTGTTTCTCGTCTGTATTTTTCTCCATGATGAGTCTCATAGTGGCGCCGAATATTATATTCTTTGAGCACTGAAACCTGCCGCGAACACACCGAGCACACAGCTTTCCCACTCACCTCTGTGAATAAATAGGAAACGCTCCATTTTTCTTGGAAAACTCTTCACTCCGTGTCCACTTTTCTCCTTTTTTGACAAAGACATTTTGGGTAATGACGGTGCCACAAAGTGTAATGTTGACAGAATCCGCCAGCTCCAGAAGTTCTTTAGCTCTTTAGTTCTTTAGCTCCAGCATCAACTGTCTGATTGCTTGACAGTGTTGTGTGCGACCGCCTAGTGGACACATTTGAAATAACAGTTACTTTCATTGAAAAATTGCAGTTAATGTCTTCTCTGTAATCTTTACACTTTGCAAAATCATCCCGCGGGCCGTATGTTTGACACCCCTGGTCTAAGGACAGAGTTCAATACCAGGCTGCCATCATTGTACCCCTGAGTAAGGTAATTGCTCTGGATAAGAGCGTCTGCTAAATGACCTGTAATGTAATGTAACATTGGGCTATATAAATAAATGTGATTTGATTTGTTGTGTGCAAACAGCTTTAGCTGAATGAAATTACACAATGAAAGTCGCATGAAGTCGGTTTCATATCTGAAAGTAAACGTGTGTCAGAGTCGTCCAACAGAGAAGCCGTGAGAGGGAGTCGTCGTAAAACAATCGTAAAACCTTTTCAGTACGAACCATCACACATTCAGCGGCTAACAGTCGTAGCACGTAAGCTAACGTTCATTCTGTTTGTACCTCAGTTCTGTAGACGAGCTGCAGCGTGGCGTCATCATTCAGCCGGTAGATTTCCAGAAACGGGTCAGATTTACTGAAGAAATCCTGCGAACACACACGTGTGCACATTTAAAGAGAATGTTATTGACTGAAACAAACTGTTCGGTTTGGAAAGCATGCGCTTGGGTTTTCTCGGACATGTATGTGTTTACAACAGCAGAAGAACTTATACGTTAAGAATAACATAGTAGCATAAAGCACTTTTTCATTTACACAATGTAAACAGCTGTATGCATCTCTGCTGTTTAGCTTTGAATTTGATAAATAAAGTTAGTTAGAAACATCATTTGGTAAGATCTGCTTCTTGCTGAGTTGCGTTTAGTTTGAGAAGTTGATCTTTTCCAAAACCTAAGCACGTCTCAAGTTTCACAACATCATATATGTCGTGGTTGGGAAACAACCTTTGCTGTCGTTTGGTTTGAGGACGTGTTGTCTGAAATGTAATTATTCATGTTACAGGGACTTGCATTTTGTCCTTAAAATGAAGGCGGGTCCCCACAATGTCAATAATACATGCACACACACACAGTCCTGTTTCCATCACTTTAGAATACATTACATTGATTTACATTTGTTTCCCGGAGACTTTAAAACTAAACACCGAGCTGGACTCAACGAAGAAATGGCCTTTTGTGTCATTTGTACACGCAGCTTATTATGATCTACAGTTACCATCAAACGGCGCCCTCTAGTGGCTGTAGTAATTATGAAAAACAAATGTCAACCAGTTGTCATTTTATGTTGTGGACGTAACTACGTTACCATGTGAGTACGTCACGTAATTTATTGTAAGCAAACCACGATCTCCCTAAACATAAAAAGTTGTTAATTTCATATTCATGTCGTTTTTGGGAATCACTGGCAATCAACCCACGCTGTCGTCTAAGGACATTATGGGGACTTGAATCTTGTCCTCGAAAAGAAGGTGAGTCCCCACAAAGTAATACACACATACAGCTGTTACCTTGTCGTCCAGTTTCCTGGCGCTGAATGAAAGCTCGATGTAGTCGTCGTTCCCCGTCAGCTCCTCAGCTGTGATCTGCACACACACACACACACACACACACACACACACACACACACACACACACACACACACACACACACACATTTCCCTTTGATAACGGGCTCATTATAAAGCGAGGCGACGACATTAAGTCAACAACAAACTCTAATATTCAGACTCACTGAGAACAAACAACACAAGATCCTTCAAAACTAAACTATTAGAAGCAAAATAAACTTAAAGTAGTAAAAGTCCTCGTTCTTCAGAATAATATATATTCAATAAAAATTAAAAACAATGACAAGATGAGGATATGTGAGTCTGACTTTATTAACAAGAGCTAAATACTTGTAATAAATAAATAATGTAAATAAACTACTATAATAAATGCTCCTCAGCCAGTCGATGATGAAGACTTTTCTTCTTCTTCTGTTTCCCCTGAAGCATCAACACATTGTGATGAGACATGACGGATGATATATTATTATTATATATAATGTTCAGATTGCAGGTTTCTACACGTGTTCACCCTAAATATGCAGAAAATAAACATACACATATTCAGTTTGTGTTTATTATCATGTGAACAGAGAGGAATCACCTGAGGGGGAAACAGAGAGATGAGGAAACATAAAGAGACTTTATACAGGAAGGAAAATCTGCTGAGGAGAGGAAGGAAGGAAGGAAGGAAGGAAGGAAGGAAGGAAGGAAGGAAGGAAGGAAGGACGGAAGGAAGGAAGGAAGATCTGTTGAAGAGAGGAAGGAAGGAAGGAAGGAAGGAAGGAAGGAAGGAAGGAAGGAAGGACGGAAGGAAGGAAGGAAGGAAGGAAGGAAGGACGGAAGGAAGATCTGCTGAGGAGAGGAAGGAAGGAAGGAAGGAAGGAAGGAAGGAAGGACGGAAGGAAGGAAGGAAGATCTGCTGAAGAGAGGAAAGAAGGAAGGAAGGAAGGAAGGAAGGAAGGAAGGAAGGAAGATCTGCTGAGGAGAGGAAGGAAGGAAGGAAGGAAGGAAGGAAGGAAGGAAGGAAGGAAGGAAGGAAGGAAGATCTGCTGAGGATAGGAAGGAAGGAAGATCTGCTGAGGAGAGGAAGGAAGGAAGGAAGGAAGATCTGCTGAGGATAGGAAGGAAGGAAGGAAGGAAGGAAGGAAGATCTGCTGAGGAGAGGAAGGAAGGAAAGAAGGAAGGAAGGAAGATCTGCTGAGGAGAGGAAGGAAAGAAAGAAGGAAGGAAGGAAGATCTGCTGAGGAGAGGAAAGAAGGAAGGAAGGAAAATCTGCTGAGGAAAGGAAGGAAGGAAAGAAGGAAGGAAGATCTACTGAGGAGAGGAAGGAAGGAAGGAAGGAAGGAAGGAAGGAAGGTCTGCTGAGGAGAGTAAGGAAGGAAAGAAGGAAGGAAGGAAGGAAGGAAGATCTGCTGAGGAGAGGAAGGAAGGAAGGAAGGAGACAAGGAAGTAGAAGAACTTGTAAAGGAAGGAAAAAGGAATATAAGAATGAAACAAGGAAAGAGAGGACGGAAACAGTGTTTAAATATAAACAGTAAACAATAAACAGTTTATTAACAAAATAAATACAAATAAAAAAGCAACAAACATTTTGCAGAAAAATACAAGAAGAACAAATATTATAAAAAGAATATAACCAAGAAACATAAATATAGCAGAAGAAATATTATGAGAAATGTGGACAAGAAATATAAATATAGAAATACAATACAATATACAATATATAATACATATATATATATATATATATATATATATATATATATATATATATATCTCAAATTACTGTAGAAAGAAGAGGAAGTTGAGAATGTGTCTAATGTTGTCATTCTTCAGTCCAAGTGGACGTTTGTGCCAAATCTGAGGAATCGCCCTCGATGCGTTCCTGAAACATCGTGTTCGCAAGAACGTGACGAAAAACCAGAAAACGTAAATAACGTAAAATCAAAGCAGAAACGAGGCGGTGAACTTTTCTTTGTTTGTTTTCGGTACACGGTGTGAAAGATCAGAGCTGACTTCTGATTGGATGCCCAAACTGGAGGAAGCTAACGCCGCTCGGTTTGTCCGTCTATCTGCAGGATTACGTAAAAACTCCCGGACATATTTTTAAGAAACTTGTTGGAAGGAAAAAGCGTGAGCCCGTCCGAGTCACGGGTCGGAAACACCGCCATGTTGCACTTTCGTCAACATCGTGACATCGGGCGTTTGTGCTGCATTCATGTGGTGTCGAAATAATCAGAGAAATGTGTTCCAGACTGGGAGAATTCCCCTGAACGCCTCGAGTCAGAACAGACAACAACGTGTTGTTTCCACTTCATGACGTAAAGCTCAGGAACAACGAAGACGAAGAACGACTTCACAACTCGAGGAAACGGAGCATCAGAGGAGTACCTGAACGCAGCGCTGGTGGACACATGGTTCATGCTCTCTGCGTGTGACATAGAGTGACAGGGTGAAGATGAAGCAGTGAGAGGAGCTGACAGAGTGAAGCTCACCATGATGATGGCTTTCCCCACCGTGCCTCCTGGTCTGAGCAGAGCTTTGCACAGTTTCCTCTGAGAGATGATCTGTAGACACACACACGCACACGCACACACACACACACACACACACACACACACACACACACACACACACACACGCACATCCAGGTTATTGCACAGGTGTGCGTTCCTACAAACCTGGCAGGTGTCGGGGCGGAGAAACAAAACGATTGAGGGTTGTCGAAAACAGCAGAATTCTATATTAATGTATGAAAATGAAAACAAAGCTGCAGAACAAGCAGCTGATTGACATGAAACACGTCGTCCTGTTATAATCAGTTATAATCATCAGCCCACAAATATAAACATATTTACTACAGTTCTGGCGTCTCTTTCAGTCACGGCTTCTTTTCTTGTTCGCCTCACTGATCTCACGTTTACTTACAGAACGTAAAGCAGATTCATATCTAACGCACACGATCATGAGCCGGGTCAGCGTCACATGTCAGCTGCATCCGAAACACAACAAAACTCATATTCGATGCAACATTCACAGGAAATTCATCCAAATCTCTCGTTTTACACAAACTTCCTGCAGTTTTGTTGCTTCACTATATGTGTTAATTATGCAGCTCATCAGCTGTTCTGCACTGTTGTTGTTATGCATTGAATTGAATATGAAATATCCATCAAATGTGTCACTTGATCAATGATAGGAAAGAGGTTCTCAAGGTTCATCATCTTTGATTCAGTCTGTTGTGTGAGTTCAGCTTCCCTCAGTGCTGCACCCTCCCTGTGTGCAGCACCGTGTGAGGCTCTCACTGAGTCTTCAAGGCCTCTTAGCAGAAACCCCCGTCAGCCGTCTGGTGGAGGAGCTGGCAGCCAAGCAGAGCGGCGCCGCTGCTGCTGGCAGAGACAGAGACGAGGAGAGGAAGACGGGGAGGAAGAGGAGGCTTCTCCCCCGACTCGTCAGCTGAGCTCATCTTCTTCTCCTGCTCTGCATGTTCAAGCTCTTCCAACACAGGATACTGAAATCAATCTACTGTTTTACAGAAGCATCAACATCAGTTTATAATGAGACGAACTGCAGATTGGAGAAGAACCGTCCCGCTGCTAAACAGCTTTAAACTACCAACCATAAGCTAACAGCTATAAATTACCTGCTAACAGCTATAAATTACCAACTATAAGCTAACAGCTATAAACTACCAGCTATAAGCTAACAGCTATAAACTACCAACTATTAGCTTTAAACTACCAACTATAAGCTAACAGCTATAAATGACCTGCTAATAGCTATAAACTATCAGCTATAAGCTAACAGCTATAAACTACCAGCTATAAGCTAACAGATATAAACTACCAGCTAACAGCTATAAACTATCAGCTATAAGCTAACAGATATAAACTACCAGCTATAAGCTAACAGCTATAAACTACCAGCTAACAGCTATAAACCACCAGCTAACAGCTATAAACTATCAGCTATAAGCTAACAGATATAAACTACCAGCTATAAGCTAACAGCTGTAAACTACCAGCTATAAGCTAACAGCTATAAACTACCAGCTATAAACTAACAGCTATAAGATAACAGCTATAAGCTAACAGCTATAAGCTAACAGCTAACGTTAGCTACCTCTCCTGCAGATTTCAACACAGATTTGTTCTTCACAATGTAGTATGCACTATTTCCTGCAGAGCACGGGAGTGGTCATAGAGAGAAATAAATATTGGAGGCACAGACAGGAAGTCTGACAGTGTTTAGAGACGGACGAACATGTTGTTGGTTTGAGTGTAAAAATTGATTAGATTAAAATAGATATGTAAATGAAAAGCAATGTTTTGCTTCTTTTCTCTACAACAACAGCGTCCTTGACCTGGTGCAGAAATAAGATATGAATACTAAATCAGATTATTAATCAGACCATACGAGCCCCTTCATGGAGGCTTTATCATTTCGTGCATTTTTCTATATTTAGCAATTTCTTATGATAATGATGTGTTTTATTAATTAAGTCTCAAGTATTTATATATTTAATCTTAATTTAATCCGTCGAGTCCCATCGAGATTGATATTCTCTTTTTCAAGGGAGCGCTGGCCAACTATGTAATATATACATATATATATATATATTTATATTACATACATATATATATATATATATATATATATATATTTATATTACATACATATATATATATATATATATATATATATTTATATTACATACATATATATATATATATATATATATTTGATGCGGTCTGCTTCAGTGTCTTTAAGAGTTGCTTTAAGTCTGTTACAGAGACCGGCTCTCTGAGCTTCAGCTCATTCTGCAGCTGCTTCCAGGCAGCCGGAGCAGCGTAACTAAACGTCCTGTTCCCAAGTTCTGTACGGACTTTTGGAACAGTTAGAAGAAACAAGTCCTCGGAGCGAAGCCGATATGGTCCACTACATTTCCTACTAATGTAGATCCTTAAGTAAGGAGGAAGAGCACCAAGAATAGCTTCATAAATAAGGATGTGCCAGTGTTTCAGTCTACAGGTGGTCAAGGAAGACCATCCAACACGAGCATATAAGGTGCAGTGGTGCGTCAGGGTTTTGAGGTTATGAGTCTCAGTGCCCCGTGGTCGATGGTATCCAGAGAGCTGAGGCTCTGAGACAATGCATTCATATAAACAACATCTCCATCGTCCAGCACAGAGACGTTGCAGAGACTCATCTCTTTCTGGCCTCCAAAGAAAGACAGGACTTCTAAAGTAAAAACCTGATTTTATTCTTAATTTTTTCAAAAGCTCTAAAATGTGAGGTTTAAAAGAAAGAGAATCGTCAATAATAATAACAAGATATTTATACTGAGACACAGATTCAATCTCAGAACCCTGTGAAGTGGTGACAGGAGGGAGGTTCAAGTGTTTGGTTTTTGCTTTCGAGATCATCATGAGCTTCGTCTTTCAGCATTTAAAACAAGTTTCAAATCACACAAGTTACATTGTACAATGTTAAAAGCAGTCTGGAGCTGACAAAGAGCCTGATGTGGGGAGGACGCAGAGCAGTACATTACATTTAAAACATTGTGATTAAGATTATTTATATAAATGATCAATAACAATGGTCCTACAACCGATCCCTGTGGCACACCCTTGGATACATTAAGAGAACTAGAAGTTATACCTTCTGCCCGCACACACTGTGATCTGCCTGATAAATAGTTTTCAAACCAACAGACAGCTTGATCTGAGAGACCTATACTGTAGTCTTTGTGACAATAAGGCATGATCCACTGTATCAAAAGCCTTGGATAAGTCAATAAAAAGTGCTGCACAATGTTCTCTATTGTTTAAGAAATGTATAAAATAATTTACTACATTTAAGGTGGCCGTTATAGTGCTGTGTGTTTTCGTAAAACCAGATTGAAGGTCAGATAAAATATTATTAGTCGTTAAAAAATCCTTTAGTTGTTGACTTACCAATGATTCCAGCACTTTGGAGATTGGTCTGTAATTGTTTAGGAGAGTGGGGGCACCCCCTTTCACCAGGGGGAGAACAAAAGCAGATTTCCAAATAAGGGGAATTTGGTTTGTCTCCAGGGATAGATTGAAAAGATGGGCCAGGGGCGAGGCGAGGGAATCAGCTGCTAACTTTAAACAGTGTGGCTCCAGGTTGTCCGGACCTGCTGATTCTCTTGTGTCTAAACCTTTAAGGGCTTTATGCACCTCTGAGACTGTTACTGGATTAAAAGTAAAGGTTTGACCCGGCCAGACACGACCTTCAGAGCGAGCAGGGGCTCCTTGAGGTATGTTCTGAGATTCAAACAAGGAACCAGAGGCAATAAAATGTTCATTAAAACAACCAAACATTTCTGCCTTGTCAGAGATTTGAAGAGAGTCTTTGACAATACAAGGTGGAAGCTCTGTCATATTTTTATTTCCAGCTATTGATTTAATAGTTTTCCAGAATTTAAGGGATTATTTAGGTTATTTGTGGTTTCAGTTTGGAAATAATCAGATTTGGCTCCTCTGATTTTAACAGTGCATGCATTTCGCAGCTGCCTGAAGAGCAGCCGATCCGACCCAAAACCTTACTCCTGGCTTCTGACCATGCCACATGCGCTCGTGAAGTAAATCAGAGAGATCTGATGTGAACCATGCATTGTCTCTGCCTTTTACTCTGTACTTTCTTAAGGGGGCGTGCCTATCAACAATTATAATAAAACCATCATAAAAGAATTTCTAGGCATTTTCAACATCGGATATGAGATTGATTTTCTCTCAATCGAAGAGAAACAGGTCGTGAAAGAAACCTTGCTCCACAAAATGCTTCATATCACGCTTTATGATGACACAGGGTTTAGTCTTAGGGACTTTTGTATTCCTTACTGTAGCAATGACACAGTGGTCACTGATGTCATCTGCAGATACAGAAGCAGTGGTGTATTTATGAGGAGTATTTGTAAGGATAAGATCAATTAAGGAGGATTTTCCAGGAAATTTCAGATTGGGTCTAGTGGAACTACCAACAATCTGAAAGAGATTTAAGAAATTGCAATAAATCCTCTGATGCTGGTAGCAGGCTGTTCCCGTTAAGGTCACCCACAATGACAATTTCACTATAGTTAAGACTGGACAAAAGCTGCATTAAAGATGGTAAAGCGTCACTGACAGATAATAATAATAATAATAATAATAATAATAATAATAATAATAATAATAATAATAATAATAATAATAATAATACATTTTATTTGGAGGCGCCTTTCAAGACACCAAGGACACCGTACAAAATACAAGAGATAAAAACAGCAGGACATTGGAAGGGAGAGCAAACAAACAATACCAGAGATATGGTGGAGACACAGGAATAAAGCAATAAAGAGAAAAGGGGGGGAGGGGAGGAGGATACAGGATGATTGATACTACAGAGAGTAGGCCAGTTTGAACAGGTGAGTTTTGAGTTGGGACTTGAATGTTGCAACAGTTTCGGACTGTCGGATGTGTGGAGGGATGGAGTTCCAGAGCTTGGGAGCAGTGCAGCTGAAGGCCCTGGCACCCATGGTGATGAGGCGTGATGTGGGGATCGTCAGTAGACCAGCTGAGGATGAGCGGAGGGAGCGGGAGGGGGTATACTCCTGAAGGAGGTCACTTAGGTAGGTAGGGGCGAGTGTGTGAAGGGCTTTGTAGGTGAGCAGGATGTTTTTGTAGTTGACCTGAGATTGAATAGGGAGCCAGTGAAGTTTCAGGAGGATGGGGGTGATGTGATGTGTTCAGAGGATCTGGTGCGGGTGGTGATCTGGGCAGCGGCGTTTTGGATGATGAAGTCGGTTGAGCAGACTTCTGTACTGGATTGGGACAGGGACGTGCGGAGTCTGGAGATGTTGCGCAGGTGGAAAAAAGCAGTGCGGTGATGTTCTGTGGGTATAAAGGAGAGGGTGCTGTCCAGAGTGACACCAAGGCTCTTGACTTGACTGGAGAACGGTACGGAGAAGCCATCGATGATGAAGTTTGGGGCAGTGGAAGTTTGTGTTTTAGATAAAGTGCTTTTGGAGCCGATGGAAGAGCCTCGGTTTTGTCGCCATTGAGTTTCAAAGAGTTCCTGGTCATCCAGCTCTGAACATCTTGTAGGCAGGTGGTGAGGGATGTGGGCGGCAGGGCGGTGGTGGGTTTTGTAGAAATGTAGACCTGAGTGTCATCGGCATAACAGTGAAAGTGGACATTGTGGTGGCGGAGGATTGTGCCAAGGGTAAGGAGGTAGATAATGAACAATAGTGGACCCAGTACTGACCCCTGGGGGACACCCCGTGAAACAGCAGAACACCTGGACCTGTGGTGGCTCAGTTGCACATGTTGTTGTCTGTTGTAGAGATAAGATGAAAACCAGGAAAGTGCTACACCAGAGATCCCAATGTCAGCCAGGTGCTGGATGAGTGTCTGGTGGGAGATGGTGTCAAAGGCAGCGGTGAGGTCAAGGAGGATAAGGATGGTGAGCAGTCCAGAGTCCGCTACACGGAGGAGGTCGTTGGTGAGTTTGACCAGGGCTGTTTCAGTACTGTGGTTGGGGCGGAAACCAGATTGAAAAGGTTCATGGAGGTTGTTTGTGTCGAGGTGCAGCTGAAGTTGAGCAGCAACAACTCACTCAAGGGTTTTGGAGATGAAGGAGAGGCTGGAGATGGGCCGGTAATGGTTTAGGTCAGCTGGGTCAGCACCAGGCTTTTTGAGAACGGGTGTAATTGCAGCTGTTTTGTTTTGTATATAATATATATATATATATATATATATATATATATATATATATATATATATATATATATATACAGTATATCTCAAAAGTGAGTACACCCTTTAGATTTTTGCAAATATTCTGTTATATCCTTTCAGGGGATAACATTATCCTACTGAAACTTTAATATAACTTAAAGTAATCAGTGTGCTGCTTGAATAACAGTATAGATTTATTGTCCTTTGAAAATTACTCAGTACACAGCTGTTAATGTCTAAACAGGTGGCAACAAAAGTGAGTACACCCCATAGTGAACATGTCTTAATTGTGCCCAAAGTGTCAATATTTTGTGTGACCACCATTGTTATCTAGCACTGCTTTAACCCTCCTGGGCATGGAATTCACCAGAGCTGCACAGGTTGCTTCTGGAATCTTCTTCCACTCCTCCATGACGACATCACGGAGCGCACAGATGTTGGACACCTTGCACTCCTCCACCTTCCTCTTGAGGATGCCCCACATGTGCTCAATTGGGTTTAGGTCTGGAGACATACTTGGCCAGTCCATCACCTTAACCTTCAGCTTCTTCAGCAAGGCCGTTGTCATCTTGGAGGTGTGTTTAGGGTCATTATCATGTTGGAAAACTGCCCTACGGCCCAGTTTCCGAAGAGAGGGGATCATGCTCTGCTGCAGGATGTCACAGTATATATTGGAATTCATGTGTCCCTCAATGAAATGCAGCTCCCCAGTGCCGGCAGCACTCATGCAGCCCCAGACCATGATGCTGCCACCACCATGCTTGACTGTAGGCAAAACACATTTGTCTTGGTACTCCTCACCAGGGTGCCGCCACACACGCCGGACACCATCTGACCCAAACAGGTTTATTTTGGTCTCATCAGACCACAGGACATGGTTCCAGTAACTCATGTTCTTGGATTCATTGTCTTCAGCAAACTGTTTGCGGGCTTTCTTATGCATCGGTTTCAGAAGGGGCTTCTGTCTGGGGCGACGGCCATACAAACCGATTTGATGCAGTGTGCGGCGTATGGTCTGGGCACTGACAGGCTGACATCCCACTTCTGCAACCTCTGCAGCAATGCTGGAAGCACTCGCACGTCTATTTTTGGAAACCAACCTCTGGATATGACGCTGAGCACGTGGACTCAACTTCTTTGGTCGACCCTGGCGAGGCCTGTTCCGAGTGGAACCTGTCCTGGAAAACCGCTGTATGATCTTAGCCACTATGCTGCAACTCATTTTCATGGTGTTGGCAATCTTCTTATAGCCAAGGCCATCTTTGTGAAGCGCAATAATCCTTTTTTTCAGCCGCTCAGAGAGTTCCTTGCCATGAGGTGCCATGTTGTCCAGCATTCAGAGAGAATTGTGCCCAAAACACCAAATTTAACAGCCCTGCTTATCATTTACACCTGAATCCTTGTAACACTAACGAGTCACATGACACCAGGGCGGGAAAACAACATCATTGGGCACAATTAGGACATGTTCACTATGGGGTGTACTCACTTTTGTTGCCAGCTGTTTAGACATTAACAGCTGTGTACTGAGTAATTTTCAAAGGACAATAAATCTATACTGTTATTCAAGCAGCACACTGACTACTTTAAGTTATATCAAAGTTTCAGTAGGATAATGTTATCCCCTGAAAGGATATAACAGAATATTTGCAAAAATCTAAAGGGTGTACTCACTTTTGAGATATACTGTATATATGTACGCAATATATATATATATATATATATATATATATATATATATATATATATGTATATATATTGCATACATACAGAAATATTGAAAGAAGAGTGGTGACCATTTTAATTTAAAAACATCTGAAGGAATCTGGATCCATTATCTTATTCAAATTTCCCCCAAACTAAGAAATAAGAAAACATATTTAAGATATTCCTCTTCGTGCTGCAGGCAGAAGAATAAAGATATTTAATCTTTGTTGTGGTTATTGTGATCGCACAGCTTCAGTGAAGATAATAATCTACATACGCAGAGAACTCTGGATGTTTATTGTGAGGAGAATATTTTCTGATGATTATCTGTGTTTTCTGCCTCTGATGGTGTTTTTATGTTCTTCAAAACACTCAGCGGCTGTCCGACCAAACAACATCAACGTTTTCAATAATTAGCTTTTCAGCAACAGAAGAAAACACAGCAAAGAAATATTTATTTCTATTTCCTGTTTTCTGCTGTTTTTTGAAGTTGTGGTCAATTAGCAGAAGCTTCAGGAGTTTCCAGAACAAAAACAACCATTTACACCGTCAGCTCAGGTGAGTGGACACACACACACACACACACACACACACACACACACACACAAACACACACACACACACAATCTCTCTCTTTCAGCTTACTTTCTTACATTTCTGTTGAGTCTGTGGAACTGTAAGTGAAGTGACGGATGTGTGGTGTGATGCGTCACATGTTATATATTACATTATATTTACACATATTTGTTCTCCCAGCACCATGTGTCATCTGACTAACTGCACATGATATTAATCATAAAGCATTTCCTAAAGGCCGTCTTTAAGATGAACAATCATTGAAAGGCCTGCGCTGACTGGAAACACTAACATGCAGCTTTAGACGTGGCGCCAGCGGCTGCCTGGAAGGAAATCAACCCGCAAACTGAGGATCTAATGTTTCCCAGAAGGAAGACGTAAACAGAAGGCGTTATGGGCATCACACTCAATTGTTATCAGAAGTTGATCCTTTGGGCCCAGTAACGTTTGGAAAGTGTAAAAGAGCAAACAGGAAGTCACGAGGAAGCCTGCAGAAGGACTGAGAGGGGCAGGCGCCCACGAGAGTTCAGCGCCCTGCAAATCAACAGACACATGAAGTCTGACGACACGGCACAGCATTTACTGCAAGAAGCTCCAGAAAACTGTTTCATGGGGACATTAAAAAGTACACACACACTTGTTGATGGTTTGGGTATTTTCTTTCACTGACCCAGTTGTGAATTTAGATTTCTGACCCGCTTGTCCTTCGACCCGCCCCGACACACCTTGTGTTATTTATTAACGGTTATCAGCTGTTTAGTTTAGTTTAGTTGTTTTCTTATAGCATGAGGCTTCAGACTGACTTTCTTTATCATCGTCCTAAAATAATTTCAACTGTCCCGAAGTCTAAATATTATCCATTTAATTTATCGTCAACTAAAGAGAATATTTGCAATAAAACACACAATTCAAATGATTAAGAAATTAATGATTGTATTTTGTTTGCTTTGTTTTAATGAGCCGGAAGTTAAACAGCTCAGAATTCATCTAATAACTATTTTATATTGCTGTGAAAACATCTTCAAACATCTGGATTTATTCAAGTTTCTCAGCAAAAACTAAGTTTTACAAGTTTACATTGAACACATCATGATAACGTAATAATTCACCTTCAACCAGTACTCATTATTACTGAATAGAGCTTGAATGCATCATAATGTAACTAAATGCAATGTCCATAATGCTAACTGTTAGCTGTTAGCTGTTAGCTCTGCTGCCCACTAGCTGCTAATAGCTAACGCTAGCTCTCCTGCTAATTTCAACACGGACTTGTTATTCACAAAGTAGCATTAACATTATGCTCAAAGGTAGTGTAAAGGAAAGCGGTCTGAACGGTGAGTTAGTACCACAGTGTGTCCAGGTGACTCACCTGTCCCAGCGTGCACTCCACTGATCCCAGGAAGATGGCCTCCTTCAGTCCGTTGTGGCTGCTGTTGATGTCGTACAGCTCGAGGCGCAGACGCTGCACCTCTTCAAAATAAAAGTCCAATGTAAAGACCTTGGAGTAGGTGGGGTTCACACAGCTGCGAATCACCTCCGTCCGGTCCACCTGCAGGAGACACAGAGGACAAAACCACAAGAGGAAGAATTGTGTTTTAGTTTACATTCAGTTCAAGTGAACTCTGGATCGGTTCCATGTTGTCTCATTTCATTGGTTAACAATTATTTTCTTTCCCTGAATCTGAAGAATCTACTTCTCAGACCACAGATGAGCGAGCGCACCCCACGGTCCGCCTCAGGGAGAGCGCTGCCGCCGGCCTTTAGGTCAGAATCGGATCTTTAGAATTAAACTTTAGGAGTGAACTGGATCTTTAGGAGTGAACTGGATCTTTAGGAGTGAACCGAACCGGATCTTTAGGAGTGAACTGGATCTTTAGGAGTGAACCAGATCTTTAGGAGTGAACCGGATCTTTAGGAGTGAACTGGATCTTTAGGAGTGAACTGGATCTTTAGGAGTGAACTGGATCTTTAGGAGTGAACCAGATCTTTAGGAGTGAACCGGATCTTTAGGAGTGAACTGGATCTTTAGGAGTGAACTGGATCTTTAGGAGTGAACCGTATCTTTAGGAGTGAACTGGATCTTTAGGAGTGAACCGGATCTTTAGGAGTGAACCAGATCTTTAGGAGTGAACCGGATCTTTAGGAGTGAACTGGATCTTTAGGAGTGAACCGGATCTTTAGGAGTGAACCAGATCTTTAGGAGTGAACCGGATCTTTAGGAGTGAACTGGATCTTTAGGAGTGAACCGGATCTTTAGGAGTGAATCCACGCTGAGACAGAAACTGTCCTCCCTGGGTAGAAATGGAGACATATTTCTGTAGCTCTGTTTCCCTTCATCATTGAACGTGTCCAGTTCTAACCCAGCAGTCAGGAAGTGAGCACAGATCTGAAGGAGCGGCAAGCTGCTGAGACGCTGCTGAGACGCTGCATGCAGTCGGACTGCTGTCCAACAGTCGGAGACGCCTCCTGTCCTCCGTGTTCACGGACAGATGGTGTTCAGGCTGGAGCTCCTCCAGAACGTTTCATTAAATTTGCTTTAATTGGATCCTTAAAGTTTGTCTGAATCAGCTGAAAATAAATCCAACATGGAGGGAGATGTCCTGCTGACCTGCTGGACGTCTCCCTCAAATATTTCTAGATTTTGATGCTTTTTCTGTTTCTGTTTGTGTGAAGAGGAAACAAGAAGTCTGGGAGCTGAGAGCAGAAATCCTCCCACAGGGTTGACACCAGGTCAAGTGGAAACAAACTTTCAGGAGGACGTTGGAAGAGCTGAATTATGCATTATTATTATTATTATTATTATTATTATTATTATTATTATTATTATTATTATTATTATTATTATTATTATTATTATTATTATTATTAATGCACTATGACATCTAATGGGCTCGAAATTAAGACATGAGGTCCGTTTCTCTGCATCATCTCAGATCAGTTAGGTTGAACTGTAACCGTAGAAGTAGACAGATTTAGTGACGCCATTTTTAAAATGCTCAACATGAGCAATAAACCTCAACGAAGACGAGTCTTCTGAGAAAGTTCATTCAAGTTCATTGCGGACGACCCGCTTCAATTAAAATGTTTTATTAAATTTGACATCTTAAAATAGTCAATATTAAATTATTCTGGAGTAATAAAGTATAAAGATTAAAAGAAATGTGACTGAATGTTTGTGTTAATAATTAATAATTATATGCCAGCTGCATTATTATTATGAATATGTTTGCATTATTATTTGTATTATTATTATTATTATTATTATTATTATTATTATTAACAATAATATTATAATAATATCAATTATTATTATTGAATCTCTGCTTTATGAGATATTTCATGTTAACATTCAGTTTTATGGAGTTCATGTCTTTATTTCTGCTCAGTATTTTGTATAATCACAAACTTTGTATTAGTGAGCTGAATGTTGAACTGAGAATATAATATAAAAGTGTAAAAGGCCTTTAAGTGATTTTATGCAAACTCCATTGTGGGAATCAAAAGATGCATAAAGTTTAACAAGAGGTTTGTGTATATGATTTATAACGTCTTCATATCTTTACAGTGTGTCGTGTGCAGTTCACAGGTTTCCACAGAACACCTCGTCTGAGGGGAGAGACGGCGCCGGCAAGCAGCTTCCTGTCGTCTCCGCTTCACAACAACAGACTCGGGAGAAAACATCTCGTTTAACAGATCATAAGAGACACAGCTTGTCGGATTCTTCTGCTGACAAACAGCAACACACACACACACACACACACCGAGGATGTTGTGTTCAAGGTAATTTAATCATCATGTTTTACTTTTAATAATTGTATTTAAGTTGTAAAATCTTATCTTATTTTATTATTTATCGCTTATCAGTTATTGTATTAATCCCTTATTTTATTGTATTCAATTAATACAATTGTATCAGATTGTATTGTTATTTTATTAATTTAGTTTTTATTTCATGCTGTTTTACTACCATTACTGTAATATAATTCAATTTAATATGTATTATTTATTCATACATCATGTTACAGTCTGTTTTAAATAGTTTTGTCTTTCTGTTTGTTTTGTCACGTTTAACAGCACTAATAGGTAAAGGTGTTTTATGAAATAAAGTTTAAATATCGTACATCGTACAATATACATATTATATGAATATATATATATTATAGATATATATATAATATATATAGACTATATATATATATATATATTATATTATATATAATAATATATATATTATATTAGATATAGAATAATATATATATACATATATATTATAATCATTCTCTCTATCCTCTCCTCTATCTCTCTCTCTCTCTTCTATATCTCTATTCTCTTCCTCTCTGCCTCTCTACTCTCTTCTCTCTCTCTTGCTCTCCTCTCTACTCTCATCTCTCTCCTCTCTTCCTCTCTCTTCTCTCTCTTCTTCTCTCTCCTCTCTCTCTCCTCTCTCCTCTCTCCCCTCTCTCACTCTCTCTCTTCTCTCTGTCTCTCTTCTCTCTCTCTCCTCTCTCTCTGTCTCTCCTCTCTTCTCTCTCTCTCTCTCTCTCTTCTCTCTTCTCTCTTCTCTCTCTGTCTTCTCTCTCTCTCCTCTCTCTCTCTTCTCTCTCTCTCTCTCTTCTCTCTTCTCTCTCTCCTCTCCCGCCCGCCTTTGTGTTTCTCCTTTTGTGTGTGTCGCTTTCTCCTCCCCTCTCCCCGTTCCCTTCCCTCCTGCCTCATGTACATATTTACCCATGACCCGTGTAATATAAACAGTACTTGTGTTGATGTGAGTAATGAAGTGGGGAAGTTAGTTTGTAAAGTGTGCAAGAGAAGAACGTTTATGTGAGAGGACAGTGGAAAGACTCTGAAGGGTTTAGAAATCCAGGTCAGCCCTGATGTCAGGACAACTTTAGTCAGCCTGAGATGAAGAAGAAGAAACACTGACGAGAGACGAACAGTGACCTGCTGCCACTTCAACACTCACCTGATGGACACACTCAGGAGGGATCTGACAGGGAAGAGAAGAAGAAGAAGGAGAAGAAGAAGAAGGATAAGAAGAAGAAGAAGAAGAAGAAGAAGGATAAGAAGACGCCGAGCAGAGAAGAAGAAGACGAGAAGAAAAAGAAGAAGAAAGAAGAAGAAGAGAAGAAGAAATAAAAGAAGAAGCAAAGAGAAGAAGAGTAGAGAGACGATTCCTCCAGCGAAGGGTCTAGCCATCCGCTTGCCATCCTCACGCCTCTTCTCCTCCTTCTGCCTCGCCTCCTCCTCCTGCCTCTCCTCTCCCCCTCTCTCCTTCTCCTCCTTCGCCTTCTCCTCCTCGCCTTCGCGTCGCCCTTCTTCTCCTCCTTCTCTTCTCCTCCTTCAGCCTTCCCCCCTCTTCGACCCCGCGTCTCCTCTCCCTCTCCCTCCTCCGCCCCTCCGCACTCCGTCTCCTCCTTCGCCCTCTCTCCTTCTCCTCCTCTCCTCCTCCTTCCTCCTCCTCCTCCTTCTCCTCTTCTCCTTCCCTCCTCCTTCTCCTCCGCCTTCTCCCCCTCTCTCTCCGCACTCCTTCTCCTCCTTCTCCTCCTTCTCCTTCTCCTCCTCCTTCTCTCCTCCTTCTCCTCCATTCTCCTCCTGCTTCTTCTTCCTCCTCCCCTTCCTCCCCGTCTCCTTCTCCTCCTCTTCTCCTCCCGCTCTACTCCTTCTCCTCTCTCCTCCTTCTCCTCCTTCTCCTCCTTGCTCCTTCTCACTCCTCCTTCTCCTCCTCCCTCCTCCTCGCTTCTCCTTCTCTCCTCCGCCATTCTCCTCCGGCCTCCCTCCCTCTCCTCCTCCCATTCTCCTTCTTCTCCTACCTTCTCCTCCCTCCTTCTCCTCCTACTTCTCCTCCTTCTCCTTCTCTCCTTCTCCTTCAAGAGACATACTCATCCATAATTCATACCTGTCGTCTACTCATTATCCGAGCAATTCTAATCAGAAGGCTCAGAATTAAAGAAGCCTCATCTGCATCCTCACCAGTGAGCAAGAAGCTAAAAATACTAAATTGGGGCAACAGAAATCAGGTCTGACCACACACACACACACACACACACACACACACACACACACACACACACACACAAACAAACACACACACTTCATGGTTAACGTCTCAGCAGCTCCATCAGTCACTGCTGCGCTCCAGATCTTCAGTGAAGGCTGGACAACTGATGTCACAGTGTATACATTACTATCTCAACTGTCTAACAGCTGCCACACACACGTCTAGACATAATGTCCATTATAACAGGCGGTCCAGGGAACGTGTTGTATTTCAGCTGCACTTCCACACAAACGTAAATGTCTAAAATTAGAAGACAAACAGAACGATTAAATATCTGTGAATACAAGTATCACTCATTAAAGTAACTTGATTACTCTCCGTTACTTCTGGATCACCTTAAAAGCAAACATGCAAATAAAGATGAGAGAAAAGAAAATGAATAACAAACATTTTCTAATTTACATAAAGCAGAAAACAGGAAGTGAGAGGAGAGGAGCCCCGGACTCTGGATAACACAGTGCTGTCCTGATGAACAACATAATGACCCACTTCCTGCTCCTGCAAAACAATTAGTCCAGCAGAGTCTCCATCAACCAGACTTCACTAAAGAACAAGCCATTACACACACACACACACACACACACACACACACACACACACACACACACACACACATACACACAAGCCTGTCGTGTGGATAATTAACCTGAGTCAGTGAAGTAACAGGACACACCAGGGTCCAGCTGCAGAACAGCACATTATAACAAACACGCTCGCCTTCATTCAGATTGTCACATGTACGTGTTCACATGTTCACGTGTTCACGTGTGTATATGTTCACGTGTTCGGGTGAGAGGCGGCGTGGTTGCCGTGGCGACCCACCTCCATCCACTGCCCGTGGGACTGCATCTTGAGGACGAAGCAGGGGTCGGGTTTGGACAGCGCGTCTCGGTCCGAGATACCCTTGCAGGTGACCCTCAGCTCCACTTTCAGACAGGGAGCGCTGAACAGACCCAGAGAGCTCGCCGCCGACTCGTAGATGTCACTCATGGTGGGAGGCGGGACAGGAAGTCTGCACGGGAGAGAAAACAAGGCATCATGGGAAGGAGCTGTTTGTGTCTGATGTTTAAAAAAATGTCTGAGAAGTCGTGCAGAACGAGCTGCAACATTTATGTGTTTACAGAATTAGAAGCTTTTACAAAACAATCTTGTTCTCTCGTCTCGTCCCTGGAAACGGTTCGTCTCCTTAATTTAACTTGACTTAACTTAACTTAACTTAACTTGACTTAACTTAATTTAACTTAACTTAACTTAACTTAATTTAACTTAACTTAACTTAACTTAATTTGACTTAATTTAATTTAACTTAACTTAACGTGACTTAATTTGACTTAATTTAACTTAACTTGACTTAATTTAACTTGACTTAACTTAACTTAACTTAACTTAACTTGACTTAACTTAACTTAACTTAATTTAACTTAACTTAACTTAATTTAACTTAACTTGACTAAACTTAACTTAATTTAACTTAACTTAACTTAATTAACTTAACTTAACTTAATTTAACTTAACTTGACTAAACTTAACTTAATTTAACTTAACTTAACTTAACTTAATTTAACTTAACTTAACTTAACTTAATTTAACTTAACTTAACTTAACTTAATTTAACTTAACTTGACTAAACTTAACTTAATTTAACTTAACTTAACTTAACTTAATTTGACTTAATTTAATTTAACTTAACTTAACGTGACTTAATTTGACTTAATTTAACTTAACTTAACTTAACTTAACTTAACTTAACTTGACTTAACTTAACTTAACTTAATTTAACTTAACTTAACTTAATTTAACTTAACTTAACTTGACTTAACTTAACTTGACTTGACTTAATTTAACTTAATTTAACTTAACTTAACTTTTATCCAATCATATTTCAGCCATGATGTGTTGCCAGGGTCCAAGAGATCTGCCCTGAGGCCGTCAGAATCAACAGTGCGGGCGCCTGTCGCTTAAAGTGAACGGAGACAAAACTGTGGTGTTAACCAATCAGATTTCGAGTTGGCGACACCGGGGCCAGCTAGCAGGCGTACGATAACGTCAGCACGTGCACGTCTTTTGATTGGATACGCACTATTGAGAGGCAGAGCTACGCAGAGCTAGCTAAACTTTGAACGAGCTAATTTGTGTAGATTTCTACACTCTGTTTGTTTTCAACATACAAAGGCTGAAGGAGGAGAAGAGATCGATGTGGTCGCAGATATCATTACAACGCCATTTTCAAGACAACTTTTCAAGAAAACATAGACATCGTGAGAAGAGAAAGGCCAACCCCGATGCTAGCGAGTCCTTCCCTGTGTCCACTGCTTCTGCCAAGCGGTCATTCTCGGCCTTAAAGCGAAATAAGACTTATGGCAGAAATGCTTCTGGACAGACTCGGCTTTCAGCATGAGCCTCCGTGTCTGTAGGAAAGGACTTATTGGTGGAACTGAAACGCATTGAAGTCATTGAAGTCTTCTTGAGGAAAGAAAGGAGGATGGATTTTGTGTTCAAATAATCAGTTGTTTTGGTAACAAGCATTTTGTTTTTGACAAATATATAAAATGTTTGATGCTTCTGCAAGAGATGTAGAGATGTGTGTGGCGCACTGGCTCAGCTGTGCAGTAACAGTACTCAAGGATATCCTCATGAACAAATGCAAATTATTTGTTTGTTTTCTTTTATATTAATATAACTCTGTTGTTAGGGTGATGCAACGCCCGGTTATACTGCGTTCCTGTCTAAATGTATAGTTTCTAGAGCCATGGCGTCATAATGATGGTATTAAGAGGGGGAATAACTCAGATAGGACTGTAGGACATCACTGAAGGCCTAGGTGTGACATACATGGCCCGCCACTGCATCTGATTTATCCCCCACCCGCCCCCCCGCCCTGCACAGCGAGGCTGCAGTATCCGGCCGACCATCAGTAACAGGATCCGCAGGAGGAATATCTTCCTCAGCTGCACACGAGAGGAGGAAGAGTTCAGGACGCGTTTAAGTTCTTTAAACCCTTCCAAGCATTTCATGCAAACACAACCCATCAGCGCGTGTTGACGTGTAACTCAGCAGCTTTTCTCTCACAACTTCATCGGAATTTACCGTCATTTTGTGGGGCTTTTATTTTGAAAGCCTGCATCTCTGGAGAACACAGGAAACATGGGGACGTTTCCGGAGTGTTCTTTATTTCACTGAGAGCTAAATTCACAACAATAGAAAGTCTTGCTCCAGAGGACAGACAGAGACACTAATGCAGAGACTTACACACGTCTTATAATTCATTTAAGTTACAAGACAAACTACTCAGAGTGCAGCCGTGACATCACGTGACCACCTCTGTACAACATCAGGAGGATACGTCCCCTACTGACTGAGAAGGCGACGCAGGTTCTTGTTCAGGCTCTTGTCATCTTCCGCCTTGACGACTGCTACTACCTCGCTGGACTGCCTGCATGTGCCATCCGACCTCTACAGCTCACCCAGAATGCAGCAGCCCGACTGGTCTTCAATCTACCCAAGTTCTCCCACACTACATCGCTTCTCCGCTCCCTTCACTGGCTACCAGTGGCGGCCTGAATCTGCTTCAAGACTCTGGTGCTGGTCCACCGTACTGTGAATGTATCAGCCCCTTCCTACATCCAGGCCATGGTCGAACCAGACACCCCAGCGCAATCACTTCGCTCTGCGTCGACCAATCGGCTCGCCACTCCCTCACTACGAGTGGGACCCAGATTTCCCTCAAACAAAACCCGCCTGTTTGCTCTCCTGCTCCAACATGGTGGAACGACCCCATTGATGTGAGTACAGCAGACAGTCTTCAAACCTTCTGCAGACTGAACACTCACCTGTTTCCACTGCACCTCGACCAATGAAGAAAACTAGATAACTGTTCTTTGTTTGTTGCACTTGTATTGGTTTGGCTTATTTATAGCTAATAGTTGAATTTGTATTCTACTGTTTCTGTATGTTGCACTTCAAACTGGATATCTGAAGACAGTGTTCACTGATACGATTGTATTTGAAGCTATTGTACTTACAAGATTCTTGCTGTTCGGAGTTGTATCTCCAGGATTGTTTGCACTCTTTGTCGCTTTGGACAAAAGCGTCAGCTAAATGAACTGTAATGTAATGCTCTGCAGGTGGAGGTTCAGGTGGAGGTGTGTGCTCTGCAGATGGAGGTTCAGGTGGAGGTGTGAGCTCGGCAGGTGGAGGTTCTTTAGAGGAAAGAAAGTCTTTTGAAAATGCTTCATCACTTCACATTTATTTGACGCTTTTGTCCAAAGTTCAAACAATCCTGAGGAAACAACAGAACAATAAGAATCCTGCAGAACTTTAGCTTCAAATAAAACAAAACAATGTAAGTGCAACATACAGAAAACTACTCTTTGTAGTAGTCATGTTGTGTCTCTTTGTAGTAGTCATGTTGTGTCTCTGTGTAGTCAGTTTGTGTCTCTTTGTAGTCATGTTGTGTCTCTTTATAGTCATGTTGTGTCTCTTTGTAGTCATGTTGTGTCTCTTTGTAGTCATGTTGTGTCTCTGTGTAGTCAGTTTGTGTCTCTTTGTAGTCATGTTGTGTCTCTTTATAGTCATGTTGTGTCTCTTTGTAGTCATGTTGTGTCTCTTTGTAGTCATATTGTGTCTCTTTGTAGTCATTTTGTGTCTCTTTGTAGTCATGTTGTGTCTCTTTGTAGTCATGTTGTGTATCTTTGTAGTCGTGTTGTGTCTCTTTGTAGTCATGTTGTGTCTCTTTGTAGTCGTGTTGTGTCTCTTTGTAGTCATTTTGTGTCTCTTCACTCAAAATGACCACAAAAAGATACAACTTCCCGTACATCACACATTATGCACCCTGGAGATGCTGTGTTAGCAGGTCACTGGAAAACCTCCTCTCAGTCTCTTCTGTGGCAGAAATAGATTCATGAAGTTGTTTTATTGATGAAGTGACACAGATCTCCTTCTCTC